>NW_009729431.1:34477-42765 GCF_000703405.1 Apaloderma vittatum | reverse complement strand
ATTCCTGCTTGCAGGAACAGTCACCCAGAGGGGATCAAAATGCACAACACGCTTGATATTCGTAGCATTTCCAGGGTGAAGCTGAAGCAATGGCCCTTAGAGAAATCGTCTTTTTTTTTTTTTTTGACTTGTAAACTGACCAGCATTCAGATAGATGCCATAGGAAAAGATGAATCTTGTCACAGCCATACTTAAATTTTAAAGGGATATTTTCTTGTCTGGACCACACTTACAGACTAAAATGAGTTCATCATTATGGGAGACTGCTAAATAAACCAGCTGAACTCTAACTGAAAGGCTAATTTCCCATCCTGAATGATTCAATGGTGCCATCCTGCTGCTACAAAGGCAAATATTCCCCTGCAGTGGAAGGAGGAACATACAAACCAAAATGCAGCTGGCAGTGAGGGTGGGCAGAGGAGCCAGCAGCCCTGTGCTGGTTTTGACCCTCGCTTCCTTACCAGCTGCAGGCAGTACCCAACCACCACCCCAGAAACACTGGGGTTGTCATCAGATGAGGCCACTAACCAATTTAGATTGCTTATGCAGTTACGTTTGGGTTTCTAAATCAAAACAGAGTATTTGGGGTTGGTCCTTTTGCATCTTCAAGATGTGCACCTGATGTCCTGCTTTGTTATCTGAACCACAAGTGACGCCCTCACTTATCACGTGCACGCAGAGAGGAAAGGGTGGCACTCACAGTGCAACAATCGAATGCCACGTGTGGCTCTCTTTGCTTCGCAAATATTTTATCATTCCATTTCAGATGGGATGGGAACACGCGGAAAAAGCATAAAGAGAAAAGATGTTAATCATTCTAGAGTAGCTGGGACACTTCAGACAAGCACTTGGCTAGAGAGAACATTTTCTGCTGGCTTATCTTCTGCCCCTGGAGCCGGGGAGGCGGGCTGGGAAAGCACGCTCGTGAGAGAACCGGGCGCGCTGCGAAGTGACAGCTTGCCAGAACAGGAGCACCATCCATTTTAATAACCATTTGGCTCAATCTGAAAACCAACCAACCAGACCAACCTGACACTAACAAGAACATGCTCTCTTTACTGCAAGCGATTGCAAATTCATGCCCAAGGCTGGATGTCCTCTTCAAGGCAAAGGGGGGTTTTGTCTTGGTAAAAATTTCAAAGCTATTCACTATAGCTGGTAACTGAAAGGCAAGGAACATCAAAGAGGGGTACCAAGCCCTGCAGCTTCGACTCCAAGGCAAATCCTCTGCCATGAGGGATCATCCTGAAGCCAATGCATAAGCAGGGCTTCCTACGGGATTTATACGGCATTTACATGAGGGAAGCAGGTATTTCTGCCCAGGAAAAGAGCAGACACATGATGTCTGAGCCGGAATTTGTGCTCGGTTGTGCAAATGCACTCCCTGAGTCAGTCTTGTAATTTCTGAAGCACGAGCCCAGCTCCAAATTCCAAGGAGACGGGAGAAGATCCCGCATCGCCTCCTCCCTTTCTCTGAGAGGCAGGTTTCCAGTGAATACCTCTTGCGCAGGGCAGGAGAGGAGCGAGATGTCCTCATGTGTCCTCTCCACAGGTGCCCTATAAGCAAAGCAGGACTGGCACAGGGACTGTCTGCACAGAGGGAACAGCAGCACTGATCGCGGATTCTTTGCCCTTTATAAAACAGCATGAAAGATTTGGAGAAGGCTGATAACACGGTGTCCTAAACTGTCGTCAGAGGCATAAACCATTCCGGCCTCATCCAGCTTGTAATTAAGTTGCTGTCACTTGCAGGAGATATTCTGTTAATGGCATTTTATCCTAACGCATGTTTTATCTATCCTAGAGGCAGGGATTGCTCCTGGGCCTCGGCGCTCCCTCCTGCAGGGCGCTGTGGAGGTGCTCAGTCACCGTGGGCTGCTGTTCGCAGGTGAAAAGACTTCTGGGGAAGGACTGGAGGGATGGGAGTTGCTTGTGATGTGTGTTGTAAACAAAAAAATTAATTGTAAACCTGACCACGAGGCAAAAATACGGATGACTCCAGAGATGGAGAAATGACCGTCACCATAAGAAGAGCGCTGCATTCCCTGTTGGGAGGTGATGTGATACCCCTGTCTCGGCAGCGGAATCACCAAGCGATGGAGTTTGGCATCTGAGCACGCTCCCCTCCTTGCCTCAGTGGCTCCATGTGAGTACCCAGCACACCTCACACCATTCACCGTCTCGTTTTCACGCCCTTTTCACCGCCAGAAGAAATATCATTTTAACATCATGGTCAGGAAGGGAAAGGAACAGAAGTCACAGTTATAGATCAGAACGTGTTTCAGATGAAGGAAACATGACAGATGGCCAAGATCCTCTGTTACGGTGAGCTTGGCGTGGCCCAGAGCAGCAGAAATCCATCCTGCCCCGCGGGGCTCGGTGGGGATCGACGCCTGCTTCCCATCGCCCGGCTTACTGCCCTTCCTCCTCCTCTCCCCCTTCCCAAAGCTGCCCACTCCAAGTCCGAACTGCAAGACCTTCTTTTTTTTTTCCCCCCTTGTCTTTTAGTTTTCTAGGGCGGGAAACCTCTTTTCTGGGACCCTCTTTCTGGCTTCCCCGGCTATTTCAGTTGCGGAGCTGCCGCGCCGCCTGCTGGCCCAGCCGTTAGAAAAATTCCCGTGGGATTCCTTCTCTTCTTTGGGAAACAACAGGCTTGGAGTGGGTTTTACTTAATAGATGTGCTCTCCCCAATGCCTGGACTTCTCCTTTCCTCTTAAAACAAAAACACCGAACAACTGCCTGCAAGTTTCAGCCCTTGGGGGGTCCCATAAGATACAAACACTTTCTGCAGGTAAAGTTCTTTTTCGGATAATTTGGTTTTCAACATATGTTCACAATAACGCCCCAAATGCCTGTACTTGCACAGCACATTCTTATAAAGCATCATGTGTTCTCTATTTAAGGTCTATAAACAGGTGTGTAGTCTCCTTTCCCTCTGGGTAAAATTCCCATGTCCCACATTCCCACTTAGTTGTTTCTCTTTCCAGCTGACACTCTTTGAAGTTTGGGAGGAAAAAAAAAATAAAAAAATTCAAGCCATCAGATGAACAGCTCAGCAATCCCGAGATGTCTCGGGAGATTTCCAGGTCATAAAAAATGTATAACAACTCTCTGTTGGCCTCTTTTCTTTCTTTTTTTTTTTTTTTTGAATTGAAGTCTGGCATGTTGTCTGCTATATTTTGGGTACTTCAAAAATCAACAGAGTCAAAACAAATTGTAGATGAAAGACAGCAACAGAGAGGAAAAAAGAAAAGAGAGCAAGAAAAAGAGTTAAAATAAAAATAGAGAGAAAAATACCCAACTGACTGGCTTTCCTGCTCTCACATAAATAATGGACAGCCAGTAAATAAATAAGTTAGAGGGCTCAGCCGAGCCCAGGAGACTGGTGGACATGATCCTGCAAGTTTATTAGAACACAGAAACACAGCTGGAAGGAGACCCGGGAGGTCACGGACTCAAGTCTGCTGCTATCTCTGGCAGTGCCTCACTCGAGACCCCCACCGGGACCAATTTTTCTCAGCCAGGAAGATACGGAAACACCCTGCCACAATCACCCCGTGATTTGGGACTTATACCACTGGGTATAAGAGCAGAATTCAGTCTCCTTGCTGCACCACTGAATTAGATTAATTTCCAGGCATTCTCAACTGCACACTTCATGAAATCCCTTCTCGAGCACCACCAGAACTTCCTAGGTTTTCCAGCACTTGCTTTCTCAGCTCTGCCTTGAGGACAACACAGTGGCCTACAAGACTCCTGCCAGTGTTAATGAATTTTCCTGAGGGAGAACACATCCCTGCTGCAACAGTTCCCACATCTCCGGACAGTTACTGGGAGGACAGTCCTTAGAGAATACACAGCGACGTAAGTCTCTCTCGCAAGGTGATAGATGCTGTGCCCTCAGAAAGTTCCTTACAGCTTCCTAAGGTTTGGGTGGGATGCATCTCACTCAACTGTAGATGTCTACCATGCAGATACTGTCATCTGAGTAAGTCTCTCCAGGCTTACAGACAGCAGAGAGAGAAGAGTGCTCTACAGTGTAATTTCGGTGGTTTTAGTTTTGTTTCCACTTTAATCTGAAATAAAGTCCTCCCAGGTGATTCACTGACTCCTCTTCAGCCTCCCTCCTCTTACTCTAAAGGGAGCCTGGACGACACAGAAGAAAGCACATGCTTTCAGGCTGCCAGCTTAGGTGAGACAGATCCCAACCTTGCTGTTGGGCATAACTTAAATTTTCCTTGCATGTTTAAGCATCCAGCAGTTATTTTCCTTTCTGCCACACACTCCTAATGAGAATTCAGGAGCTTTCTCTGCCGCACCTGAACCCTAGAGAGCCACTTTCTGCTAAAAACCCATCCTATTCCCATTTTCTTCATTAAAATTTCTGCCTTTATGTTCTGTTGTTATTTAAACCTTTAAACAGACTTGCTAACAGTGATCCAATATTGGATAAAAATTATAACATATAAGCCAATACCACAAGAATGATACCACAAGAATGACAGTAATATTCCTACATTAACTGATAATGCTGCCGGCGTCTTCCAAAAGGAATGTGGGATTTAACCTCTCTAACCCATCCCACCAATTTGCACTCTTCCTTCGCTTAAGTCACCTCAAAATCAGATAAAATACTCATCAGCATGAGAAGTAGCTCTGACTGACCAAGGAAGATACATGCTTGCCTTCTCATAATTAAACTTTCTCCATTTCTTTGAGCAGGGTGAAATGTGGGGGACACCCATTCATAAAACCTCCTGGATTTCACCAGCACAAGTCCAGATCTACTTCAGAAAACCCATTTAAGAAGTATTTTAATAGAGTATATTAATTTTGCACTTCATCACTACAATTTAATTGCAAATGAACACCACTGTATGGAAGCGCAGTAAGCATATAAAGGTCCAGTACCTGTTCAGCAACAGAATTTCAAGCTCATTTATGCAATTTAGTAACACTCTCTTTTTTATCTTACAAGTTAACTTCCAGGTTTTTAAAAAGCATACAAAAACATTTTGGTCTTTCACTGTTTTGCTGCTGGCACACTTTCTGTATTTCTCCTCTGACAGGCAAATCAGATCAGTATGATGGTCAGTTCCAATGTCATTTAAAGCCACTTTTTGGGGAATTTCCCTTTCAGATCTCACAGGTTAGTAGACTAAAGTGGTAACTGTTCACATGCTTTACTGATCTAATGTATTTTCTAAGTGAAAAAAGAAAAGGAGTACGAGGGTGCACACCAGCACCCTGACACTGACTGAAGCCTCGCCTTCAGCACCAGCTGGTGGCTGTGGCTTGCATGGCTGCCGGCCACAAGTCACCCACCCCTGCTGCTGACCTCTGTCCTCCTGCTTCTGCACAAACCCCACAGCAAATTTGGCTGTTCGTGACGCACTGGCACAAGTCTGAACTGTAACCTCAGCCACCGGGTATTGTCCTCTACCTGTTCAGGCTGCCTCTCTGACTGGCATGAGCCCTCTCCCCTTTTCTTTGGACTTTGAAGCACCAAGCAATGAAGCAATGAAGCCAGCTTTTAAATTCCTTCAATCCTGAATGCTAATCCCAATGTTTGCCCCAGCCCTGTCTCAAGCATAACCCTGGGAATCCCAGTTTCTCAGAGCTCGCTGCAGTGTATTTGCTTCTGCTGCTATGGGACCCATTGTAGTTTGGTTGTATCTGCAGGATACACAACAATACATCAGGTCTTCCAAAGACCTCACCCTCTCTGCAGTTGCCTTCCCTAATTGGAATTAGAGTTAAGATTCAAGACAATTACTCTATTCTGAGTAATGCTAGGACAAGCAAGGAACTCAGATCCTTGCTATACAGGTAGGGCTGTGGGTTTGGCTTAGGGTCTATGGGGGATATCTAGTTAGATCTCTCTTTCTCTGTCAGTATGAGAAGATACCTGGAATCAATAAGGGAAAGTGCCTTAATATGTGACTTCTGGATTACATAGGGATGACTAATGAATCCTAAGGCAATGAGTTTAGTGCTTAGTTTTGCAGCTGGAGGGACTGAAGAGACAGACATACTCTTTGGAGGATCGCTACTCAAGAACAAAGCATGCTGTTGGCACTTCCAGAGTCTTTTCATCAGTTCTGCAGTGGGGACTGTATCTTGGTGCAACATGCTAGGGCGGGAGACTGAGTTTATAACAGCATTACGGACAAGGCCAGAGAGGTTAGATCTTCTAGGAAAGGTTTTGTCCTCACCTAGTGTTGGTTCATCAAAAAATAGCAAATTATTACTGCTGCCTTCTGCTGTAGTTAAGCAGCAGTAGCACAGACTCTCAGTCTGATGTAGGATCACAGAGGTGTCTGCATAACTTTTCATAACAGAAGTTTTATCTTCCTCACAAGATGAGAAGACAGGTACTCAGAATCCTCACAGAGAGAGAGAAGTGCTATGAAGGTGGGAGTCAAGCTCTCGAAAGGTTAGGAGGTGTCAGAATTAAACATGGCTGTAGAAAACCTGATTCAGTGAGTGTCAGTACGGCAACAGTTTTCAGCCACACGATCGCCACCGTACTGTTTCCCTCACATGACTCTTGCCACAAAACACACATCTAAATCTGATATATTGTTAGGGGGCTTAATAACTATATGCTGCACCTCGTCACATTTTTATAACCTTGCAAGCCTTTGCATATGACAACACTGGCTCTGCTGAACACTATTCCTGAGATTATTGACATAGCTCTAGTACAGGCACGTGTAGTGGCACTATGTGCCAAATCCTGCTATTCTCAACTTTATTCAGATGGGTATTTTAAGTTTAAGATAGACCAAGCATTGCACTTCACTTATGCAATCAAGCAGGATTAGCCCCATTCATTTCGTTCAAGTCAATAAAGGTTTCACCTGAGGTTTTCTGAGCTGAATTCTGACTCCAGGAAACGAAGGAACTGGTCTCGCCCTACTGGGTCTTTCAGCACCTCATCCATGGAGAAACCCCATCTTTTCACACGTTGCTGACTAGGTTCTTTGCTGTTTGGAGAGAGAAGGGAAAAAAAACAGATGGAATGTGCATTTCTGCCTGCTGTCCAAGCAGCTGCTGCTGTTTTTGCTAAGCAGCAAAGGGAGGAAGATTATCAGACAAAGACATGGTGTTTTTTTCTCAAGATTTTGCTGAAATATAAGTTAGCAAATAACACACAAAAAGAAGCTCTAAAGATCAGGGTCATCTTTAAAGCAACTGTATTATCTGGGTGCTACGTACATGGCAAAATGAGAGAGATGGCAAATTACATGATTTTCAGAGTAACTTCTGGCAGGTTTCATGTAAAGAACAGCATACCACACCTGAACCATTATTCATTATGCACTTCTTGCCTATCTCCTCAAATGTACCTTGGGATTTCTTAGATGTCAAGGCAGAAATTTGCCAGCAGTGTTCCCTGGGATGCTGGTAAGCTCCAGAGCATCTCCTTCTGTCCCACATAGTGCTGGCTGGTCACTTGGAACTGGCTTCAGATTTTCAGTTCCACATTTGCATTAAAAAAGCAGTTTCCCTAAGAAGCAGTGCAGACAAGATGTGTAAAAATGATTACTGGTTTGTGGCCTTTTATTTTTCAGCGACTCTGATTTTTGGATGCCTAAGTCTTGGAAGGCTACAAAACATCTCCCTCCTCCGCTCCATGATAATCAGGCTCTTATTTTGCATCTCAGCTGGGACACTGAGATGCAGAGGCATCCAAAATCACTAACAACCTTTCTCCTAAATTATTTCTTAATACAAGCCCACTTACATAAGCTGTTGTTTGAATTGCCAGACATGTTGCAGAGATGCCTATGGGGAGAGGCAGTGCCTGGGAAGCACGACGAGGATCCTACGAGACAGTCTGCATCAGAGCGTAATCTGGACTCACAAAGTGTTTGAAAGCTTCTGGTGTGATGGCGTCATACTATGAGACAACCATTAAAATACAGCTCATCTGCTCACGTTTGTGACAGTAGAGCCATTGTTAACAGTACGTATCTATTAAACAGCATGTCTCGTCATGTCCAGAGCGATTCCTATTCCCGGAGCCTTAGGGGACAGTGGCGATCTGTGCTGAAGACAAGGAAGCCAAAGGGGTAAATAAAATGCCCGCTCTGATTTCTTCTTGGTGTAAAGGCTAAGCAAAACTGATGGGCACGTCCTCACTCGAAGTGCAGAGCACTCGGGATGGCTCCTCCTGCTCCGACCACCCAGGAGCCAGCGGACAAGGGCGCAGATGCCAGCCTACCTGTTAAGTGAGCCAACCCAGGGATGGGGACGTGAAACCATGTCTGTGCAGAGCTATG
>NW_009729431.1:33598-34446 GCF_000703405.1 Apaloderma vittatum | reverse complement strand
AGATTTCCCTGCTGAATGCAGAAAACTGTAGCTGCTCCTCTTGCCACTGCGCAGTGTCCTAGCATGAATGAAAAGGCCAAAGAGCTGTCTAAAATTAAAGGCTTTGCGTGGTGTTTCCCGAGTGCCATGCAGGATGAACTGTAGTGGCACAGGCTGCCCATTTGCAGCAGCTGGCCCTGCCACTAGAAGTGAGAGGCTCTTTGTTTTCCTGAGTAAGGGCTCTGCTCTTCTAATCGAGGAAAGGGCTTTACAGGCAACACAAGGGCTTGATCTTGGGGATCATAAAATTATTCATACAAGGTGCAACTGGATGCAGACGCAGCGAGTTCTCTCACAACAGAGAGCAAAAAGGAAATACAGAGCTGTTTGTTCTTCCCTCTCGCAACAATACAACTTTCTCTTTTTCATCAGCGAGAGAATCACCTTCTTTAACTCTGAAATCAGAGCAGAATCCACAAGTTTATTTTAAATTCCTATAAAGGCCATGACATCAGGTTAATTGCCTTCTTCAGGGACACAGACAACTTCTCTGGGATTTGCAGCTACGTCAGCAGCTGCAGAAATAATGGATGACTGGATTACCTTGTGGGCGGGGGCTCCTCCAGAGAAGTATTTTGCAGAGGCTATAATCTGGTTCTAGCCCTGCTAGGGAGGATGTAGAAATAATATAAACTAATTAAAAAGGAAACGCAAAATATTAAATTCTGTGAGAAAGGGTAGAGATTAGGGAACTAACATTTCTGTGACTACATCTTCCACGTCCCAGACCACAGAGAAACAACTTGCCCTTTTCCTGGCACACTGACTGAATAGGCTGGTAGCATCTTAAACTTTACAATATTCTTCAA
>NW_009729431.1:10550-33567 GCF_000703405.1 Apaloderma vittatum | reverse complement strand
TTCGCCATTCCCTCTTCCAAGATTTGCTAAAGAGAATTCCCAGTTCAGATCTGGTGACAAACTGCAGCAGCTAAGCACCAGGAAAAGCTGCCGAGGCCCTGCAGCCTTTGGCCACAGGATGCAAATTGTGAAGGGGATGGGTGGCTTGGTGATTCCACTCTAACCTGCTGGGACAGCTGCCAGGCACAGGGGCAGGCAGGACAACTTGAGCCCCACTATAAAGGCTGTGGATAGCCTGTGATGGCAAGAGCTGTAGACACTGGCCAGATTTGCCCTGCACCAGCATCACATGGGCAAAAGATAATCTAAGTTGCGGTGTCACGCTTGGCACCTCTCTGAGGTGCAAGGCATTGGAGGTCCTACAGCCATTCCTCCTCCTTTTCACCTATTAGACACTGTAACAGAGCCAAGCCAGCTTGATCACTAACAGGTGAGGTCCAAACTCACTTTGTCAATTATAATTCTGACACGACGTGTGAGCTACGCTCCTCTGCCAAATCTACCTGCAGGTAGCAGGAACAGTCACTGCCCTTTAACCCATCCTATGCTGGAATGTTTTGTGGGATCCCAGGACAGGAGCAGATCTGGAGCACTGCAGCGGGGGAGGACCAGAGAGCAGGCTCTCGAGGGTCAAAGGAGATGTGATGGAGCAAGTATCCCTTAGCAGTATCCTGTATCTGTGGACTCTTAGACCTGAGTCTGTGCATGTGCTTGACAGGCACAAGAACACCAGTTACCTGACTCACAGAGTACCACATGGCAAGTCACATGGAAGTGTAAAGGCCAAATAATTCAAAGAAGTGATAAAGCATAAGCTCTTGTTTAAACTTTAGCCTGCACTTGTATCTTGCAAAGTTAAAGATATATGACTTCCTATCCAAACAGGGCAGTAGGAAGAGCATACAAACAAAACGGCAAGGCAACTCTAACATTACTTAAAACTATCAATTCTTACCTCATTTCAATGTC
Organism: Apaloderma vittatum; assembly: GCF_000703405.1. Classification (NCBI taxonomy): domain Eukaryota; kingdom Metazoa; phylum Chordata; class Aves; order Trogoniformes; family Trogonidae; genus Apaloderma; species Apaloderma vittatum. The sequence continues at coordinate 32,598 of NW_009729431.1, read as the reverse complement.
CCACAACGCTGCATCATCACTGATCCAGGGATTGGAAGGCTCAGCAGGAGTTATAAAGGGGTCGTATTCCACATATTGCTCTGTGTAGGCTATTAAACTGACAGATAGAAAAAAAGAAAAAAAATAAAGCCAAAAAATAATTAGGGCCTGAGTGCTCAGTCACATGTCAGAGAGGTACAGCTTTTCTCTTTTTTTTCATTTTTTTCTTTTGTGTTGTGTGCTTCTTTTTATTTTTGTAAAGATTAGTCAGCTTCTCAGCAACCCCAGGAGTTCCTTCTCCCAGGCATGGTGCACGCAAGGACTTCTCTGCAAACATCCACCCTGCTCACTGCAGTATTTTCCTCAAGCTCATCTCTGTCGAGATGCCCACAAAAAGCCCGATGAGTCAAAAACTGGATTGCTATGGTAGGACTTCCCCCAAAAGAGCCATGTGATGGCTATGAAGCGTGTGTCCTCCTCTTTATTTGTTGTATGTTGCCTCTTGCCCTTTTGGGTTTTGCAGACTTTTGCCCCCAATTAACTTTATGCATTACAAATAACGCATCTAAATAGGGTCACATGCTGTAGCTAAGAATATACTTAAGTCTTTGGAGGATCACAGTCCTGAGCATCAAAGCTTCGGGCTATAGATCATATTTTTGTTAGGTTGGTATACACCATTCAGTCTAACAGCACTACTGGAAAACACTTCAACAGTAGTTTATAATCATTAACTTAGAATGTAGTAATGTTGGAAAAAATCTAGTCTTTATACTGGCTTGCTTCATGACAAGTGAGACAAGACATACAGCCTCTAATCCTCGTTAGGATGAGATTCAAAGAGCTTCCTGGGAAGAGGACTGTGTCTGCTTGCATAAGTGATTCAGAAATCCCACTGGGGTTGGGGCTAGGGGCACATTTTAAGAGAAGAGAGACAGTGTATAGGAAATAAATCAAACGAAATTTCTCCTAGTCTATACTGGAAATACTCTAAGGCACTTCCTAATTTTTTTGCCTAGGTCTGCCAAGTAATTAACTAAGTTAATTGAGTCTCATCATACTGAACAACTCATCTACGAGCAATGTGATTGTCCAAGCTAAACTTTACCTCTGGTCTTCCGCATCTCAAAAAGACAGCAGAATGAAAAGACCCTGTGAAACAAAGGGTCACAAAAGGCAGAAAGTTTCCCTGACCTGCTCCACAGTAATTATTTCTTTTTGTTTGTCCTAGCTCTTATCATGAGGCATTAAAATCATACACTTTTGTAACCACAGCAGGTTCCCATTGGCCCTCAGGGCACTCAGGGCTGTCTCATCTCATTTCATTAATTACATTTCATGACTGCTGTGGGTCAAGGGTTGGAGGAGGGAGCAGCGTCCAATTTCAGAGAGCAGCAGCAATCCCTGAGACATCAATGAGAGAGAGGGTTGTTTAAAAAAAAAAACCAACACAAAAAGGATCAATCAGGAGGAATCTGCTGTGAAACTTGAATTGCTCCTAATAAAATAGTAAGAAGACATCAGAGGTGCTAGCAAAAATAAAAGAGGGAAAAAAACCCCAGATTAAATGAAACAAGGAGGAATTACTAAGCACGTTTTGCTGATTCAGTGTAATGACAGCAGTGGAATAGTTGCTTCATTGTCTAAAGGAGGCTGCAGGCAGGGGACTCCTAAGGGAAAGCATTTCTGTCAAAACGCAAACCTGGACTTTTGGCCTTTCAGGTGATGCACTGTAATTTCCGTAGAAGAAATGGTGGGAAGAGTTCACCAAAGGGCACAGAGCATGCCTTGAGAACCCAACCGACCTGCATTCAAGGGGCCCTGCTGAGCCCTCACAGTAACGCTGAAGAGCTGAGAGAATAGCATAGATTTTCATGAGGGAGCTGAGATTGTTTGTGGTAGGAAGATGCTCCAGTTTTTCCCAGTCATTTCTGTCATGGCACAGGTAGCTGGATGCACTAACGCTGCATGATGCAGCCAGGTAGAGCATATTGATAGTTTTTCCTCAACAATTCTCAAATCTCATTGCCAAATCCTAACCTTGACACCATACAGGTCTCAAGTGATGTAGAAGAAAGGAGAAAAAAAAAATGTTTCCAAGCAGCTGAGGGATGCCTGCTCCCACAGTTGGTGAAGACCTACTCCTGGAAGGGGAAGAGGGAGGAGAAAATCTTAAGTAGTGGGCATTTATTTCATGGGAGGTGGGGATAACCTCTTGAGAGTCTTTCCATTTCTCTTCTGCTGGTCAAGGGCTATCCCACATAATAGCACACATTTGTGGAAAATGTGATCAGTCTATCATTATTAAAATAATTTACATTTTACTGTTATAACAGATTAGACAGAAGCTTCTTTCCCCCATCACCCCCTTCCTTATTTGCTCCTCGTTCCTCCCCTCATCCTGCTAGAAATTGTCTTTGTGCTGTAATGAAGAAACAGCAGGTGCTGCCGTGGTCAGGCTCGGAATGTGCCAAGAAGTCTTCTCTTACACCCCAAACTGCCACGCTGTCACTTAAACTAGTCTGAAAAGTGGGGCTCAGCCTGAAAAGTGAATTGTTAATAACGGCACCTCCTTATGCAGCGAATCTGTTCATGGTGTTTGCACCAAGCCCTGGGATCCTCCAGCAATGCTGCCATCCAAAGCCGTGATATAACCAAACATTTCTTCACAAGACACAAATGTCACAACCATGATTTTAAACTCGTTATGATTTCAGAATGAAACTTTCAAAACAGGAGAAAACAAAATTTTGATCGGTCTCATTTTATTTACTTTTCTACCAGTTATCAATTTGCATAGGTTTTGATAGGCCAAAGCCCTTTCAAACCAGGAATATTTTCTGTCCAGTTCTAGCGAAAAATAATAGTTGAGGGTTTTTGGCATTGACAATGTTAACTTCTAATGTCAGCGGCTCCTTATGAACTGAACAAGTGTGCTCCCTGGACAGGACTTGATGTTCACAAGTGAATGAGTTTTACAGAGTCCATCGTACTGAATAAATACTTAAAGCTAGAAAAAATTCAAGCAAAACAGATCTGCTTGCTTGTAAATTACCAGCCTAGAATTTATTAGTGTCTCAGTATATTATGGTCATTGTAAGTAAATTCTGTTCAAAATGACATTTTTTGGTAGAACACGAATGTATCTTCTTAATAAAAAAGAATGAGAAAGCCCAAAACATAAATATGAACGTGCAGATTTCAGTTGTACAATCTAGAGTATGCAGGGTTTCAGGGAGCCTCTGAATATTGTCTATTTAATTAGATAAATTTTCATCTTAATTGTTAAACTTCATGAGCCAATAGGGTCTTTCTTTGGGGTCCTTGCCATTTAATTCGCCTAGCTCAGTACACATGCTAATTATAGGTGCAGGCGCTGCAATGCACATTTCATAGGGTTTTTAAATTTGCTTAAATAGAAATTCCTCTGTTAGTTATCTATGAGGCGCCAGCCCTTACCATGTCCCTCATGTTCAAGATAGTTTTGTTCTAAAAGTGATGTTACTGCAGAGCACGCTGATCCCTACACTTGTCTTGGTGATTCCCCTGCAAATATGCATAACTTACACGTTTCTGAGTAAAGGAGCTGTCATTCTCAATTACATCTGAGCTTGTTCTTTACCTGCTCATACTTCCCCACCAGAACTTAATATTCTGCAAGTCAAATTGTCCCTTGATTTGCCCCTGTGAGAAATCCAGCACTTAAAACACTGCCTGGAGTAGTCCAGGTCCAACCTCAGTACCTCCCATAGAGCTTCATATGTCTAAGTGGGAGCAGAAGCTGGTCTCACCGCCCCAGCATGAACATGGACGTGAACACCACGTGACAGAAGACACAAACGCAGCTCGTTCCCCAGAGCTGTGCCGGACTAACAGGAGATGAGCACTGAGAGTTCACCCACCAAACATAAACGAATATTTTCAAATTGAAACAAGAAAAACTTTTCAACAAATAAACTCCAGGGCTGTGAAGGGGCTGGGGAACAACAGTACCGGAAAGGTTCTTTCTTTTGTGAATAATACTTATTGTGTTTTTAGAGTATGACAGCATCCTCGTTTCTCACCTACTTTTTCTCAGTGCAGAGGTGTGGGTGCTCAGCAGATAGGCAGCACGGCTGGTCAAGGCGCGGGAAGGACAGATGCAAAGAGAGGGGACTGGCCTTTGTCCATTCCTGCCTGCTCTCTGTCTCTGGACATGCCAAACTGGAGATGAGGAAAGAAGGGGAAATCATGCAAACAGGGACACTCACCTTTCTGCTACTTTGGACATCTTTAAACAATGTCTCTCTATCTGCATGTTCAGAAAAGTTATCTGAGGAGAGAGTTGACAAGGACATTAGCAATCCATGAGCTCTACCGCATGTATCGATCATATCCCAACACACTATTGATTTCTCTTTCTAAGCAGCTTCAAAGTAACTCAGAAGGAAACGGGACCCTTCCCTAGGTATTAGAAGAAGCTTATTAACTGTTTCCAACAGGAGTCTCCATTTCCTATGGCAAAGGCCCAGGGGAAGCTTCAGAAGACGTAATTAAAATTAGGAAAGGCTCACATTTGGGGCTGAGGTTCCTAGACTACTCAAGGTGTAATATGATCCCCTTTTTACACCACACTCCTCTCTTCGATTTCTCCAGCTGCCATCGCAAGATTAACAGCAGTTTTATGATATATTTGCACTCTGCTATGAACGAGTTCTTCAGAGTACTCTGCAGTCTACGTTGCCCATGATGGAAAAAGCTCAAGAAATTCAGTGCTGTGGTTTAGTTCAGAAGACCACCCTAAAACATGCTGCCTAAGAAACACATTTAAAGCTGCCTTTGCTAAAATGCTGACCTACCGATTCCTGTCCGCACTTCAGGGAGTGCCGTTGGTTCCAGGAAAGTAGTTTTGAAGGAGAGCTCCCTGTGCGGGGCCAAAGATACGTGATTTGGCTGACCATTCCTTGGAGAGATTGTGCAAACAACTTTTTCCCAGTTCCCTAAAAGCTCTGACTGTACAGTCTAGCAGTCACACACCAAACGATGCCTTCCCCAACCACCTGTCCCCAGTCTGTGCCCCAGTATGTTGGTTTCTCCCTCAGCCTTTGTAACTGCCCACTTTTCAGACATCCTCAGTGAACTGGAAATTAATCTGTCTACTGGTCCACAGACAGAGTAACAGTAAATTCAATGGTCAGTATTGCCCATAACGTGTAACAACATGTAACGGCACAGCTCGATTAAAAAAAAATAAATCTATCTTTACATACTTACCTACTTTATGTAAAGTATGTGAGGATCAAGGACAGCTAAAGCATACAATTGATTTTGCTGATATCTCAATAACTTTATATTAAATACTCTTTTTTTTTTTCTTTTTTTTCCCAACAGTTCTCAGAAGAGTTGCCATATGGCCACCCACTTACTTGTTTCCGGAAATCCTCTTTTGTAGTTTTGCGTATGGGTTGGGAGGGCACATGTACAGGGCTTTGGGGCTGAGATTCCTCTGTAACCCCATATACTGACTGCGAGGAACCAGAAACAAAGAGAAGAGATTACAGTGTTTTTCTCTGTTACGCAATGAGGAAAAACGCAAGTATGCAAACCAGTAAGGTAACAAGCCAGCAACTTCCTACTGTTTATATCCACACAGGTCAATAATCATTCAGCCTGGAGCAAAATTTCCATATCAGACTGTGTTTGCAGACGCCTGCATTTGGAAGGTCTGCAGGCACATTAAGAAAAGAGTTTATTTTAAATACTAAAATAGAGCTGATAATTTTTAAGAGTTCTGAAGGCTGTGTTTGTCAGTGCTTGCAGGATGGATGCTGGGAGTGGTCATTGCGGTGAACCAAGGAGAGAAAGAAAAGACTACAACCTAATCCTATGCCATTTTCTTTCACTTGGTTGAATTTCTTGTTGCAAAACTACACGTTGAAGAAAGCGCTTAACCAGGTGTCGGTGGGTCGAGTTCATGTGAATCTCTCTAAACCAAAACCTGCAGATTGACTCGTAGCCATTGATTTTCAGTACAGAGACCTGAACTGAAAGTAGTATCAGTTACCCTTTCATTTAGTGCTTTTGCTTCTTATTTAAAATTTGTAAGAGACATGTGAATAGCTCTGCTGCAGTGGAAGTTCAGGAGCCTGGTGTTCCCTGCAAAACATGCAAGAAGTGATAGGATGAGAGAAAACAGCCTCAAGTTGTGCCATGGGAAGTTTAGACTGGATTTTAGGAAAAATGTCTTCACAGAAAGGGTTGTCAAGCACTGGAACAGGCTGCCCAGGGTAGTGGCAGAGTCACCATCCCTGGAGGGATTTAGAAGGTGTGTAGATGTTTTGCTTAGGGACATGGTTTACTGGTGGACCTGGCAGTGTTAGGTCTACAGTTGGACTCAATCTTAAGGGTCTTTTCCAACCTGTATGATTCGATGATTCAATACACACTGAAGGCCTAAAACCACCCAAGTTGCTAAAAACCCAGACTCTGAAATGATTAAGGCAGGTAAACAGCTCTGAGAAATCTGTGCCCAAATAATTTCTGAAAATAGGACCTAGGTACTTTTGCCAACTGTTTTTAACTTTATGGGAATATGGAGCCAGCAGACATCTGGGACACAATGTTCCCGAATGTCCTTCTCAGCCCTACCCATCACCCAGACTGTACTGCCCTGCTGGTAAAATGGGAACAGTAAATTCACCAATTAGAACAAAATGGAACTGATATTTCCAAAACACTCTTTTTGGTTCCTATTAGCTAAGTCTGACACACTGTAGGTGTCAAGTGTAATTTGCACACAACTCCCCGGCAAAAACCTCTAAAATCCACAAAAAAACCCAAACAGAAACTCAAACTGACCTTTTTCACCTTCTGCGGGTTTTTCATTCGACGACACTTTCTAATGTCCATTTCTGTGGTGTTCACACAGCCCGGCTGAAAAGAGATGGGAATCATATTATTCCTGTTTACAATCTTCATGATACCTTACCTTTCTAAAATATACAGTTAGATCTTGTTGAAAATTCTTTCCCAAAGTTTGTGTCCCATAAATTACACTTGCTAAACAAGAGAGTGTATATACCCAAAGTTGGCATCTCAGCATCCAGTCCATTTACTCATAACTTTGGCACCAAAAGGAAATCTCTCAGCTAAGACGAGAGCTTTTTCTAGGCAGTCCGAGCCAAACTGGGTAAGCTGCCTTTCTTCTGCATGCACAATAAATAATCCTCAAAACTTCATGTTCATCATATATTTCTGTAGTGGGTCTGGCTGAGATGGAGGTAGTTTTCCCCACAACGGCCCCCATAGTGCTGTGCTTTGTACTGGTAGCTAGAAAGGTGTGGATAACCCACCAGTGTTTTGGCTGCTGCTGAGCCGTGCTCGCACAGCACCAAGGTTGCCTCTCCACCATTCCTCCGCCACCAGTAGGCTGTGGGTGGACAAGATCTCAGGAGGAGACATAGCCAGGACAGCTGACCTCAATCGACCAAAGGAATATTCCACACCATTGCTCATATTGCTCAGCAATAAAGCAAAGAGAAAAGAGAAGGAAGGAGGGTGTTTGTTATTAGGACGTTTGCCTTCTGGAGCAACTGCTATACGTACTGAAGCCCTACTTCCTGCAAAGCGGCTCGACATTGCCAGCTGACGGGAAGTAGAGAATAAATCTTTTGTTTTCCTTTGCTTCCGTGCATAGCTTTTACTTCATTAAACTGCCTTTCTGACCCATGTGGTTTTTTCCATCTTATTTTCTTGCCCCTTGTCCTGCTGTGGGAGGGAGTGATAGAGCAGCTTAGGTCGGTGGGCACCTGGCATCCAGCCAAGGTCAACCCACCACAACTTCCAAATCAATACTTCCATGCATGCACAAACCTAGAATGTCTAAAATAATCTTGTAGGCACTTGGCTCGCTTCAAACTGCAAGCAAAATCTGTGTTGTGACTTCCAAGGCGATGTCTTTGTGCAATACATGGCACAGTATTAAAACTTCTCTGTCAAGACCTGGAAAGTCTCATCATTCAAAAAGAGCTTTACCACAGGCCTATGCACATCCCAGAATGCTCTTTCCTGGCTGTCCAAAATCTTTCTTTCTGTTTTATCCTTTTTCCTGTCGATTCTGAAAACAAAAGCATAAACATGTGAGTCAATATACAAGTAATTCTTTCTTCTTTGTTACAGTTCCTAGCTAGGGTTTTAACTCCAAGACAAAAAAAAAACATCAGAAATCTACTTTTTTTTTGTACAGAAATGTCACACTCCCACTTGCAAGGCCATGTGCCATGAACAAAATATCACTGGTGTTTGTTCCAATATGTGTCAAAAGAGATTTTCTTATTAAGGTGGAAAACTTATTTTAACATCTGGTTTTTCATCTGGTGAGGAAAATCTTTCCTGATGCTCTGCTCACAGTCTCTGACTTGGCAGACTGGGAAAGCTTTGGCTCTGTCAGGAGACCCATCAGGACTTCTTTATTCCAGGTGAAGCTCTTGGCCAGTGCCGGCTGATGGTCCACATCAAGAGGTCCCGTTGCACCCCAGCACCCCATAAGCACCAGTGGTATGACCACAAATCGTGAAGGGGCAGCTATCCCAGGTGTTTCCAGCAGAAACACCATGGGCAGCACTTGGGGCCAACCTCCTTAGGAGAGAAGGTGGCCTCAAAGCACACAGATCAAGGGCTGCCAGAGGAAAGCAACTCTTCCTCCAATTCCTAGCACCCCTCTGCCCAGCTCTACACAAAAGCACAGCAAAGCTGCCACCGGCTTGCAAGATCTACCTGGAGCGACACTGGATGGAGCACAGGAAACAAGAAACTACTTTTGCCTCCAGAGCAGTACTGAAAAGCTGACAGCATCCCTGTGCCAGGTTCCCCGTTGCTGCCATTCACGAAAACCAGAAGCAGTGAGGAAAAAAAAAACCACAACTGCAAGGTGGGATTTCTGACCATCAGGTTTCTCCCCTCTCCTGTTCTTCCTTTGGAGAGGCAGTGATCCTTGGCTAAGTCTGCGCTAGAAACGTACCAACGGGATAGAAAACGTGGGTCTGAATCTGAAGGTTCTGAACATCCTTCCTCTCAAAAAGCCTGACTCCTCCAGGGTTCGGTATCGCTCTCTGAATACCCTCCCTGCAAGGCTGAGATGAGAAACCAGCTCTGCACAGGCTCCGTCCCCGCTGCCAGACCGCACCCACCGCACCGTGCTGGGGAGCAAACACAGACACCCAGCCTCAAATCTCCTTTTTTCTCAGCAAGCCCTTTGTGCCCAGCCAAAGGGGAAGCTGCCAACCTGACAGCATGCACTGCAAACAAACTAGAGGGACTCTTTGGACGCTCCATGAATTGTCTTCATGGGTGTTTTGTGCTGAACCCAGGTTCTCAGCTCCAAACTGACTGATAACTCAGTATTTCACATTTTAAACTATGAAGACATAACATAACTAGATGTTTTGTGGCTGCAGTTTTTGAGCAGTGTAGGTACAGCAATGGAAATCCTGTGAGCAAACAAAGACATGGAAGGTAGAGCAGAACTTGATGAGCAGGAGGAATGTTTTCAGGTATTTTTGGTTTGTTTTCCTTTTTAGTTGATTCAGGGCTATGAATTACACAGTGAATTCCAGCCCCACCTTGTTGGAAATCTGAACCATCACAGGAACTGGGAACCAAGAAGCTGAAACCAGCCAGCAAGAAAAGTTGATACTGGTCAGTCCATGCTGTGAAGCAAATGTAGAATTTTGCTTATATATATTTTTTTATCTTGGCAATAAACCTTCAAGTAACTGAAAGTACAATTGCTATCTTAACTTCTAATTTTCTCTTCCAAACAGAATGTTGGTATTCTGGTCAGGAAAAAAAAAAAATCCCTTAATTACCCTGTAATTTAAAGGATAATTGCCATATACTTTAATAGTGCATAATTGCAATGCTATTAAGCAAAGAATTAATCAAAATTCCAAAGAGTTAATCAAAGATAGACACATATACTTCAGCCACACCCTCAAGAAATGATGTTCCTTAACTTTTTAGCATCTAATGCTGAAAGTGCAAATTCCTTCTAGTGGTACAAAGTGTCAGTACTGATGTTATCATGCACCATCTTCACCAACTTTTCCATTGTATAAGTGAAACCTACGTGCACAAAATGGACCTGGAGGGTTTTAGGTGCTTGTGTTCAAACCCTGGACCATACACACATTTTGCAGCAATAACAAAAATACACTTAAAAAGACTGAGACGTTTTAAACTGTTTTCACAAGGGAAGATGAGAACAAAAATGTAGATTTCAATTACGAGCAGAGGATAGGAAAACCCCCAATACTAAATCTGAGTAAGTTTCATGTAAGTGGTACTCAATTCTCCACACTATTCTAGTAGCACAAGTTGGACTGCAGAGAATAGACGTACAATGGAGACAAGTGGGGATTGGTATAAATGAGAAACTCAAACCTAGTCTACTGTAAATGCCACCCTTACAATCACTTTGAGGTGGCGGTATTTTGAAACTCAGAAATACTTTATAAGCATAGAGTATACGACAAAGTTCTGTGGTTTCCATTTACACAAAACACAAATACTGCACCAAAGCAGACGCAGTATGGGCAAACGATGCCCAAGCTCCCACGGTGAATCCAGGCTCAGGAGCTCCTGACTTACATTTCCATGAACAGATAATTAAACTCATCTTTCAGATTCTGGCACAAACCTTCAGAATTGGTTCTCTATTGTTTCTAGTCTGCCAGTGATTAAAATTCACCAACACCACCTGAGCTTAGCTGCAGTAAGGACTTTGTCAGAGAAGTTTTATCTGTACAGAATCTCCTTCCCTTCACATCTCTAAACACTGGTGCAGGTCAGTGCTCCAGGATTACTCACTTCACTTGGGCTTCAGCTTGCATGAAGATGAATTCCCACTTTCTTGCAAACGCTCTCTGAAGTCTTGCTAAGTTTTCCTGACAAAAGATGAAAACAGTAAGAACAATTAATCCCTGTGATTCTAACAACTGCATCAGAGCACAGCATGGCGGGTGTTTATTTTTTTTAAGATAGAAAACACAAGACGCAGAAATCGGTGTTGGTTTCAGGCGAACTATCTTGTAACACATTGTTTTGGGCTGCAAGCCCTGTAGCTGCAGCCCAGAGAGGACTGTCAGGGACGAGTAATGGAGTGTGATGGGAACAGCCTGAGCTCTGCTATGAAAATAACGATGGACTCGTTCCCAAAAGATAACACTGGGAAGCTTTGTGAAGCTGATGACTTTCATTTCTGACAGCAGATGGCTGCCACCTGCACGTTTCCCTCCCCTCCCTACTTTCCCTTCCTCCCCGCACCGCCCTCTTCTCTCCAGGCTTTTGCGGAGGTGCAAAGCCTGAGAATCCCCCCTGCCTTTGCTCAGCCCCGGTCACGGCTGCGAGCACCACGCAGCTGCACAGAGCCGAAGGGATCACCAGGATGATTCACAAAAGGAAATGGACTGTATGTCTGAACATCGTGAACTGCGAGGACTGGGTCCAGGTGCAGCTGTGCTCTACATCTGAAGTAAGAGCTCTGGTCCAGAGAGCATCGTGAGCTGAACATTCGGGGGTGGGTGTGACTGCACCACAGCTCAAGGTCAGACTCGGGATGTGGTCAGAATTTCAGGCTCAAACGGTACCCTGAAGTCACGTATCCACACACGCCCTGATTAGGAGACCTACGAGATCAGTAACCTGATGCTCTTCCCCACTACAGCTGGTTCAGCTTCTACAAATTCTCATTGAAAATGAACACCATTAGCTCCAACGCTCTTCTTTCTATACCTATTCCCTTCATTTCAAGGAAGTGCTTAAACGTGTACATTTCAAAACTGGAAGAAATCTACCAAATATTTACTGTAACTCTTGTGTAATACCAGGTGTAAAGCTTGGCGCTGCCACAATCAAGTCCATGTAAGAGCATCAGTTCGTGTACACAGAGGAAAATAGTTACACAAATAATTTACTGCTGTGTTGAACTGTGACAATTTCCTTAACTGTACTAGAAGGAAGAACTACTTGTAATTATCTGCAAAACCATTATTTTTTGTGGGGTTTTGCTGGTTTTTTTTTTGTTTGGTTTTGTTGTTGTTTTGTTTTAAATTATGTTCACATGTACTCTCGGGAGTAAATATGCTGAAGCCAATGGAACATCACCAACCGAAGCAAGGTTTGAATCATGCTTATGTTTTGCCAATGATAAAGAACATGGAATGCCATTATGTGCACTCAATCATATCAAGACTCCTGCTCTACCAGTATAAACCAGGGATAGGGGTCTTGTCTATGAATGCTGCATGCAGAACCTAAAAATGAGACAATGTCCCCTGAGATGCTTTGTAGAGACTCTCTTTGGAAACTCCAGGTCAGTGCTGATGCCTACAGAGAAGCATTCTCACACTACATCTCCAAAAAGCATGTATTATATGTATAGGGCTCCTTCCTTCTCCTTTAAGCCCATTTCTCTCACTTATGCTTAGCTTACATTTCCACTGCTGGATCTGCTTCAGCTCCCATAATGACTAGGAAGAGTCGGTGCCATCCTTATCTGATTGTCTCTAATTAAGAGAGCAAAGTTTGAATGCAGAAGTAATCTCTAATTGTGCAATGCAATATTCACACGAAAAATGAGAGACTGCCAAGATCTAATTATTTGCCATCACTAGAGCATTGCTACTCTCGGTAGACATCGATGTGCAAAAGTACTTAGCCATAACCTCGCTGCATGTGTGTGGGAGTGTGTGCGCCGCTCAACAGCCTTTTGTTGCTTTATGAGAGATCTTTAGAGTGCTTACGGTTAATTGGTTGGCTGTGAGCAATTTTAATGGTTTTAATAATGAAATCAGCAATATGCAGAAGAGAAAACTCAGCAAAAAGATGTGTAAGTGCATGCAGACTATTATATTCCTTCCTTTACGCCTGTAGTTCAAGATTAGAACTCTTGGGAACTTGGGATGCATTTCCAGGGTGGACTTGGTAAGTGGCAATCTTTGCAAGCCCTTCACTGAAAGGACCAAATGGCATATGTGTATATATACATATATATATATACACACAGTGCACATTAAGTCCCAAAACACAGAAGTTAAAGAAGAATCAAAAACTCAGTTCTTGAAAAAAAACTTGAAAATACATGTAATGTGAGTGTTTTCCTTGTAATAAACATAAACACAGGAGGTCCACTAGAACCAGCTGTGTAAAAAAACCCCTCTGACCACATTTGAAATTCAGCTGTTACACTGTTGAGTTAGTAAACAACAAAACCCAACAGTCAATATGACAGAAAGGAAAGTTTAGCTGGTCAGTGCCACAGAGCGTAATACGTATTTTCAAAGAAACTCCCACCAGCCCAGCCCCTCATGCCTCCATCTTCCCACTCGTCTCCACTCCAGCCCTGCACAATCTGAAGCCAAATTGGGAATATTTTTTAGCGCATAATCACTTCCTAACAGAAAACACACCTGTATAAGCTTGGCATATTGAAAACAGCACAAGTCTAGTATCTGAAAACTTTTGGAACTAGATGGCTCACCAGCAATATAACTGCCCAATAATACATGTGAAAATCTATCATTTGTGTTAATATCTGCTATACAAACCAGGAACTGGAAACAGATAAACCAAGGTAAACTTCCGTGTAATTTGCCCCAGTCTTGGACGGCTGGCTATACAGCAAACACTTTAATTTAAGACATTGTGAAGCCAGGGATACTCTCCAATCACGTTCCTCACATTGTCCCCAGAAGAGCCTTCACACAATTCTGACAAACTAAGAAAAGACACAGTGAAGGCTGACCCCTGCACAAAATGGTAGCCTTAAATTGGCCATCAAAGCTCTCTCCGCAACCCCTCAGCTTTAAACTCTCGCAGCAGTGTACCTACGGCTTCATAATCCGCCAGCTCCAGCCTCGCTTTGTTCTGCATGGTCCGTTTGCAAAGATAGATGGCTAGAGGGAGAAACAGAGTGGAAAACAATTACAGGTGGATTATTAGTACTAGATCTTAAAAAGACAAAAAAAAAGAGTGTTCTCACCAGAAAGCAACATGAGGTGAGGAATGAGAGGGCTGAATACCCAGCTGACACTACCCACCAGCAATCTCAGAGGCCTTAAAACATCTGGGACATCTCATTTAAAAGTGCTCAGAGTAGATGCCAGGACCTAATGAGACGTCTGAGAAAGGCACAATTGCTTCTGGGGCTGGTAAAAGATTTAGCATTAGCAACCTGTTCCCCTCAGCACTTTGGGAATATGCCTGCCCAACTGAGCAGCCGGCACTTCTTTTCTCATTTTGTTTAATAAATAAATAAATGAATGAATGAATGAAAGAAATCAATCAATCAATCAATAACCAATCAGGATATTGAAAAGAAAACAGAAATACAAGCCAGATCTTAAAGGTATGAGCTGACCTTTTTTTTCAACTGCTCCACTCACTTCTTCTACTATTTCAAACCATTAAAGAAAGCCTTCTCACATTTCACCACAGGCACACACTTACAGAAACTGAAGTTGTTTGGGATTCTGAGGGTCTGGATGAGCCCAGTGCACACCATCAAAGCAGCCTCAGGCTGCCAGAAGTCTGAGCTGGACCTGCCAGCTCAGCCCATTTCCAGCACAGGCTGAAACACAAGGGCCTCAGCACAGCCTGGGTACGCAGTCAAGTCTGAACTACGAAAAGAGGATGAATTTAGATGTGAAATTTATAGCTTCCTTGTGTTTTACCCACTCTCATGTCGCAGGACCAGATACTTCTTGTCTAACAGCATACCAAACCAGAGCGGGGCAGAAAGCAAAGCAGCAGCATCTAACAAGCAAGAGGACAAGAGGAAATGGCCCCAAGTTGCACCAGTGGAAGTTTAGATTTGAAATTAGGAAAAATTCTGCACCAAAAGCATTGTTAAGCATTGGAATGGGCTGCCAGAGAAGTGGTTGTGTCACCATCCATGGAGGTATTTAGAAGAAGAGTGGATCAGGTGCTCATGGATATGGTTCAGCGGTAGACCTGGTAGTGCCTGGGTTAATGGTTGGACTTGATCACCTTACTTTTCCAACCTAAACAATTTTATGATCTACAGAAAACGGCAATAAATATTTTTCAGAAAAAAATCAGCTTTTCTTTGAAAACCATAGGGTTTTGGTTTGCTGGTAAGTACAATTTTGTGATGCCTTCATTGATGCTTTTCAGTGGAAACCTATTTTTCTATTGAAAATACATGAAAAAAACAAGTGTTACTCATGTAATATTATACTATGCTATTCCTATAATTCTAACGTTCACATAATGAGCCAATATTATGCATAGTAACCAGAGCTGATCAGTTCATGCATATTTATACATCTCAAGGGCAGTTTCCTCTATAAGTCATTTGCAACACCAGATAAAGTGAGAGTCAACCATCCCGCAGTATTTCTTCGTGCCAGGCAGTGACCAGCCATTAGCAAGTCAGCTCCTGTCCTGAGAGGGGATCCATGCAAACAAAAGAAGTATGAAGTGCTGCTGGGATTTCAGTTTTATTTGGGTTTACTGCTAGTTTGGGATTAATTCCTGGGAAGACTCCCATCTGCACAGACCTCTGATATGCAAAGACTGATTATAAGCATATGTTAGCCATTTCTGGGGCAGATGAAAATCTGTCACTATAGGGTTCAGAGCTAATGCAGTTGCAGCTTGTCCAGCTGTGGGTCAGCCCATATAGGGCTTTATTTTGAGGTGCACTGCTCCATTCAGTGCCCTTCCAGCACAATAATCTTGACTGCAAAACTAGTTATTTATCAGATATATAGAAAAAAGCCCTGTAAATTCCCTCTTCAGATTTTTATTCTGGTATTTGCAGAATATATATTTGGCACAGTTTGGTTACGTATGGTGACTGTAAAATCTGGAAATTATTTTGCATATTATGAACAGCATCACGTTTTCTCTTAAGCAGTTCCCTCGCTGGGATAAACACTTAAGTCTGTGCTATCTTCCCTGCTGATGAGGACTGCAAATGAACTATTACAGGACATACACTATTGCAGGCTAATTCTCCATGCCAGCAAATGATTTCCAGAATCCATAATGATGAGTAATTATTGCCCAGGAAAGAAAAGAAAAAAAAGGTTATTCAGGGAGGAGCTCTAAACTATCTTAGATTATGTGATATTTCAAAAAGGACTTCCAGAAGCTCCTGTTTTATGAGCGCACACATGGATTCACTTCTTCTTCCAATGTCACACCAGGATGCAACAATTGATTTTATCACTTAACTGTGAAAGAAGTGCAGTTCTGGAAGAGGCAGCAATATTGCACGCAGACAGCTAAAGATAACAACACTGACTTATTTTCTTTATGTATTATCTCTGTCTGCAGGCACTCACATGTTTAACACACCATGTTGCAGTTTATTAGCTCATAAACCACGCTCAGTCTTCTTGTTTTTACAGCTATCATCAGGTAATCTCAAAAAAATGGGAAAAATAAGTCTGATGACATGTATCAGAGAACTTTAACTATGGGTTGCCAGCAGTTATATGCTGGTTTATTGATCATCCAGATGAGTGCCCAGATCAGGCAACTTTTTATTCAACAACACGTCAGGTTCGGCTACAGATTAGAGGATGTTCTCCCACAAATGCAGTATTGGCAAATGAGATTTGCAAGATTCTACTTGCTATAAATCCTGCTATGGGAGAATGAAGGTAACAGTAGGCAAAACCCTGGTCCCCCTGAACTTGATGGCTACAGCTCCACAGACTTGAGACACCCCAGGGTGTATCTGAGATGGACACATATCTGCCCCTGACACTGCAGTCTGCTGAAAAGTTTAGATGGCCAACAGTAATTATTTTAAGGACAACTGTTTCCATCATAAACTTTCTGTACTAACTTTTTACAACAAAATAACTACATTCTCACCATAATCTGTGTTTTCCGGTTCCCAGCAGTTTGAAGGCCAAAAGTACGGTGCCTAAGAAACAACATACACGCCTTTGTAACTAAAGAGATAAAAAGCATTTCAGACACAGAAAAACACTGCACGTACATAAAGCAGAATGACAAAGTCTACAGCCCAGTCTCTGCCCTCAGGAGAAACACTGCTAGAGATCTCAGTAAAAGTGAGGATGGTTTTCCAGGTAGGCATCACCTCACTGCAGGTAAATAGAGATGCTGTAATATAAGCATCTCTTAAGCAGTATGTCCAGTATTCTAATGACATTTTAGACACCATCACCAGCTCATCCAAAAGTGGACCTCTTAGCCTCCAGGCCCAAGAACCTCATTTTTACCCAGAAATTCAAAAGAACCTTGAATGTTGGCTTTTTGTTTGGTTGGCTGTTTTTTTTTTAAAGGACCATGAGAAACCTCATCGTCTTTTATGTATGCAACACACCACTTGCTTTTTTGGAGCAGCTACCATTGTGGTTGGCAGTCTACAAAACAATTTTTTAATTTTAACAGATGGCGGAGGTCAAAACTCAGCTGATTAGTGTTGTTCTGAAAGTAGAAGTCCTGCTAAGCTTACTGCTCTTGTAGTCCATCCAGCTCTGCATATCGCAGTTGCTACAATTAATTACAAGATATTAGTACATGTGGCTCTATTTCA
The DNA here is from genome assembly GCF_000703405.1 of Apaloderma vittatum. Taxonomy (NCBI): domain Eukaryota; kingdom Metazoa; phylum Chordata; class Aves; order Trogoniformes; family Trogonidae; genus Apaloderma; species Apaloderma vittatum. Next base: position 15,047 of record NW_009729431.1, on the reverse strand, counting down.
GTTTTAACATGAATGAAAAATAATGTCCGTGATCACACAAATTACAGGGCACTGTTTTGCATTACTGACGTAATGCCACAAATTGGAGGACATTGCACATGGACTGTTCCTTGCACCAAATTAGAGTGAGAAAACACAGGGGGATCAAACAACACGGTGTTCAATGCTCCTGACTGGTACGTATCTTATGAACTTCACAAGATGATGAGCTCCTTGATGTTAAAGGATGGATGGGCATTGGGGTAGAAAGTAGGAAGAGGACAGCAATGGAAAGAAACCATAATTCTATCAGATTATTTTTGCAGAAAATGGCTGAGGGGAACCATTGCAGGAAATGACAACAGGTAAAGAATACACAAAAGCTGTAGGAAAAGATAAGGGAAAGAAAAGTCAATAAACAGTAAAGAAAATTTGATGACGTGGTTTATGCAGGCTTAATACAAGGAAAAGAAATTAAATGATATTGAAAACTAGCTCCTGAGAGCTGCACAGGACAACTTCTTATGGTGTCAACTCTTAGAAAAGAGAGAAAAAATACAACTAAATGGGCAATCACCCCTGCTTCTGTCAAGTCTTACGTGAGAGGAGGAGCAGGACTTTCAGAAAAGCAAGGGAATTGTAATGAAAAATCTTAGTCTGAGTGATGCCAGGTAACCAGAAGGTGGGGTGAGATAACGGGAGGTCTGTGATCTCCCGGGATGCTTTGTTCACCATGCCATCGGTCTCATAAGATAACACAATACCACAGTAGCAGCAGGACAGCGAGGCATGAGCAGCAGCAACACCAGGTGCAAAGAGGAGAACAGGCTTTTCAAATAAAAGCTAAAAAGAAAAAATAAAAAAAATCATCCAGCAGGATTAGTCAGGAAGATTCCAGGTTTGAAATAATGGCTTATTTTAAAGTTATACAATCTGTCCAAAAGGAATCGCAGCACAAACCCTCTGTTATCTAGGAAGCTGACAGCAGCAGATTTTGGACAAAGCATGGGCCTCAAGCACAGGCTTCCGGATGCACAGGGACACCGAGGAACAGAGATGCCCTAGCTTAAGTGACTGCCAAAGTTACACATCCTTTGTGAAAGAGCCAAAATCTGAAGCTTGCCCCCTCCCATACGAAGCTGTAACCAAGAGAGGATAAAAATCCAAATTTTCTGCTGTGCCAGACTTTGAATGTCCAACTCCAAAGACTGCCTTGGTCCACTTTGCACAGAAGGGTGACTCCTCAATTCTATGCCAGGCTGAGAACCCAAAAGCCACAGTCCTTTTCCTGGTTTAGACCAAATCTTAGTACAACAGCCTTGAAATCACACATCAAAAATAATCACAGGACATATCAATTCATTATGTAAAAACTGTTGGTCAGAAAGTAGAACAGAGTGATGTGGGATTCTAAAGCAGATCTTTTTGAGGGATTTCATAACTTGCTAAGGCATCCACTAAGATAGCCTTAATCCCTGGCTTCATAACGGGTGCTTAGAGAAAAAGAGCAGGTGATTTCAGCAGTGTCATTGCAGGGTCAACAGGAGGGGCCACAAGGGAGGCAGAGGGCTCACCAACCTGAAAACGATAGAACGTCCCATCATCTTTCAGAGTAAGGACATGGTCTGAGATTGGAAAGACGTAACCCTGTGCAGCGATGAGACTTCCCAAGTGTATTGCTTCTGCTGCGAAAGAGAGAACAGCAGGGTTGTGTCAGGAAGACGTGCACTGCAGACTCCTCTGCTTTCGGCAGTGGCTCTGGCAATGCCTCTCACGAAGAGCTGGTGCACACACACCTCTCTGTGCCAGCCCGCATCCTTACGCCTTCCAACATAACCATGCAAAACAGGAGAACTGAAATCAGCCTGTCAATACAGGTGGAACACTGCTCAAATGTTTAACCCAATGGTTTTGTGTTTGCAGAATGTCACACACGGGTTCAGATCTAGAGCCTGAAATTCGATTCAAAGCACGTTACCCAGCACAGGTGACAGCTGACATGAAGCCTCTCCCATCAGTCAACCCCACGTGCCTGTAACAAATCCAACAAGCACCTGCAACACCAGGCCATTAGCAGCATATTTATTTGTAAAGACAAATCCTGACGCTGTAGCGTTGCCGCTTGTTAGAGGAAATAGTGCGGAGGCAAAAGGGAGTCCATATCCTTGTGCTGCCAGGGCACATCTGCACAGATTTTCAACACACAGCAGCTGTCAAAAGCTTTCTCAGAGAACTTTCTCAGAACTGCAAAATACACATCAGCTGCTTGTGCACCCCCAGGTTGATAATAGAGCTATTATCTGCAGCTGAAATTCAGATTTGAGACTTGACTGGATTTGTGGGGAGGGATAAGTGTGTAGCAATGTCCTGGGTGAGACAACACTGCTTCTGTCTCTGCCTTTATGTGGCATCAGTAGGCAGCAGAAACAAACTGGGAGGTGAGATGATGGATTTTTTTTCCCTTTCCACAAAAGGAAAAGAAACTTCTGGGCCTGCAGATGTTTTCCTCCTCCTTTCCCAATAGTTCCCATCTGTGCCAAAACTATTTTGGTTTCTCTGAAGAGCGAGTCACAGTCCACCATTTGGACTGTGCCCATGCACTGATCACTATTTATGGCTGATTATCCATTAATCTATCTGCTGTGATAAATTAGCAACCATCATCTGATCCCGTGATGGTGCCTGTGTTATCCTTGGCCACTACGCCTTGTCAGTCACAGTTACCTTTCTCCACACCATGAAAACCTGCCACTGTATTTGCCTGCTTAATCACAGACATCCACCAACTTCTTTTCTAAGTCTGGGAACAACCTTAAAAATCAATCATTCAAAAATTTCACAGACAGGCTAAAACTCCTACAAAGTGCTTTGTGTGTGTTGCACTGTAAGGCATTAGACTGAATTAAGATGTTGATTCTTATCTCTTTCCATCCTCCTTCCCTCCAACACTTAAATCAATCTTGTTGTTCTACTGGTATTTAGGACAGCAGCAGAAGAGAATCTACTCTCCAACACTACACACAATACAGACGGAGTATCTGTTCCTCCCCAGCTATGTCACCTTACCTGGATCTTCAATGCTGAGGTTCTTCATAAGCCACTGCACAATATCAGCACCTTAGAAATAATTTAAAAAAAAAAAAAAAAAAGAGAAGAAAGCATTAAACACTGAGACCACAGGGTTTGAGAGCCCTGGAGAGAGATAACATTTGGATAGATACAATAGAAATGACATGAATTTTATTCCATTTTCCTTTTTATCTCTACTAAGGTTTCAGAGCAATTTTCCTTCTTGTGCCACGCTGTAATTGTATTCTTATTGACAGGTACTGAGTCTGAAGAAGTATTCTATGTGATATGAGGCTTGATACACTTTAAGACAGATATTACTCTAATGGTTCTGTGCAACTTTTTCTCTCCCAGTTTTCTCCCCCTCACCTCAGCATACAGGGAGCTGCATTTCTGCAAGAAAGCAGATAGAGCAGCTTTTACTGGCACCTTGCATTCATAATGTCAGAGGCAACAATTTAAAAGTACAGAACTGAGTTATCAGTTAAAAAAAAAAAAATAAAGAGAGGAAAGTCTTGCTTGTGTGAAAGACAAGCCATGTCTTGGAGAAGGAAGGGGCATTCAGTCTGTCTGGAACCAAGCCACTGTCAGGCTGTCACCCATTAGTGATTGCACCAGCAGGATGGTGGCCAGGAGCTAAGAAGTGAGTCTTCAAGGTCCATCAGGTAGTTTATTAGGTTTTCAGGGTCCATCAAGTAGTAAAAAGGTTGTTGCTTTCCTATAAACAGCATAAAGATCTCTAGGACTGATCCCCTGCACGTAAACAACTTCTCTGTTGCTGGCATGGAAACCATAAAAATGGAAAACTTGTTGCTGTTGAGTAGAAGCTAAGGCCTTTTATCAAAACACAACATGACAGTGCAGCAAAACTGTTAAACCTCATACTCCAAAAGTCAAGCTTAAAGTGAAAACTAATGGTGTGTACAAGACAGCTAACTTGACTTATTCACAGTCAAAGGCAATCAGCAAAGACACTGGGAGGCTATTTAGCAAGTCCATGCCAAGTTCCAGCAGCGTGCAGCACAACCTTCCAATGTCACATCTGGATGCAGACGTAACACCGAGCTCTCCTTGCATACACTCAATCTGTAGAGAAATATCTGCATTCACATACAGTAGCACAGCAGCCTAACCCACATGATACCTGTTCCAGAAAATTCCGAAGGACATTTTGCTTTCTGCAGGCCCAGAGCACCCCAGCACCCTCCGCAAACCTTAAATAGACAAAGGCCAGGAGTCACAACTACGATGTGCCACAGAGGGAGACAACAGGTACTGCTGGTGTCCCGGGTCCCTGCAACATCTTCAGGTCTGAGGGACTTTCCCACGCAGGTGAAATTCCCACTAGGAATGTGGGCTCTACCCCGCACAGAAAGGGACGGAAGCTCCCCCCTTCCACTGACAACGCAGGTTGACCCACGGCTCTGCAAGGAGCTCAAGTAAGCCCTC
>NW_009729431.1:0-10519 GCF_000703405.1 Apaloderma vittatum | reverse complement strand
CCTCTCCAGTCAGCCTCCAGCAGGACCTGATGACCCCACTCACACCTCACCCAAGACAAGCAAAACAATCTACTTGTCTCCTCCAAGCAACCAGCAGAGTTCCTAAAAACCAGAGAAGCATCTGTTTTCACTTAAATACTGGACAAATGGATGTGAACAACAAGCTGGGCTTGTCTCAATCTGCCTTAAAGGTATCAAGGAACCAGACACTAAAGGACTGACCTTAACAAATTTTTATTCCGAGCTCTATGGTCACTCTCCACAATTCCCAACTTCACTTTGGGGCAATTTAAGTTGCCCCTCTACTTTTTCGAAAGTTATTCCAGAACTCTTTATTATTTTTTTGATAGATGGAATTCTTGTCTAATTTCCCAGCCTGAGTTTATTAACATCAAATGCATATAAATAGCATATTATACTTGTGTTATCATTTAACAGAAATAATTATTCTTCTTCCTTGATAGCTTCTCGTGATTCTGCAGAGGGCTGACACATTGCCTCCCCACCTTCATTTCACTAACCCAACCAAACCCTTTTAAGTCCTCTTAAGATGGTCTCTCCCACTACCTCACCATTGAGCAACTTTTCATATTTCAGTTCCATTTCTTTGCATGGGGGTCACCAGAACTGCACGCAGCACCCTGTAGAATATCCAGCCAACGTCTATGGCAACGATGCCACCACTTACTTGTCTGCCAGGTGCATATTAAATAAAGTCACATCTTTTTTTTTTCTTTGGTGAGAAGTAAGTTTGTTCAGAAAAAGATTTCTAAAGGGGTCTCAGAGTACCTGCTAGATGAGAACACATCTAGGGAACAGTGCTTGCTGAACAGCATATGGGATAAGGTGTTCAGAGCCAGTAACCGTTACTGTGACAAGTTTGTTAATAAATATTCTATTTCATAAACATGGATGTTCCCCTCTGCTTTTACAAAACAAAAATATCCTGAAGATGGAACAATGTGTTTGAGGTTACAAGCACATTTCAAGAAGACTCGGATCAAAGCACTTCTGTATTGTTAGAAACAAAACCAAATCTCATAAAATGCTGTCTTGGTTCAAGCTAAATCAGAATCTTTCTTGGTTTTTTTTCTGTTTATTCCCCAAACAAAAGCATCCACTATTTCTCCTGATTTTAGTCTCGGTTTACAGGTTTTCAGTGATCTCTCCGACATCTTATTGCAAAGTGACGTGACAGCTGATACCTGAAAATCATCTGGAGTAGTGCATTGCTTTGCTCGAGAGGTGAAGTACATTCTGCACAATCCCGTTCCAGATATACAGGAATATTTCATGCAGAATTAAGTCCCACTCCACTTTTACATAGAATGATCACATTCCCAGCTCTAGGTCTCTTTTAACAATTCTATTCAATCTTCCTCAAACTACAGTGAAAAACACAAGTAGCGCTGAAAGCTGGTTCCCCAGTCGTTCTTCCCCCTGTTACTAAGATTTAAAAAGAAAGGATTAAAAGGGGCAAGTAAACTGAAAGCATTGACTCAGCCATAACTCCTGTGATCAGCCATTCCGGAATACAAGCAGCACTTGAGATCGGGGATTTTAATTTGTCTCTGTTAAAAACATGAAGTCATTCCTGAGCGTTGCCAAGAGCCTGGAAGATGTTGTAGCTGTTCTCCAGTTGTCCTGAGGCAAACAGATTATCTTTCTGCTGAGTTTGCTGAACCATTATTTATCACCTGCCAAGACTGATTACTCACCCTGGGGACAATGACAAGTCTTTCCTTCCTCTGTTAATTACTGTCATCATTAATAGCCATGTCGCTAATTAATATTCAATCATAATGAAAACTCTTTACTGCCATCTCCCAAAACACCTTCAGTTTTTAGGGTTACCCTCACACATTGGCTTTGCCCCGGTTTGCAGCTGTTTATCACTGCAACCAACTTTTGCCCACCTAGAAATGCTACTTATGCCCCTCCTCAAATGAGAAAATTCAAATTTATCCTTACAAGACATAGTGAAGACTTGAGTGAATCCTTTAAAAGACTCTACTGTGTCACACTTTATCTATAAGTTTCCCAGAAAACTTCATCTCAACCTCTCCTGTAGATTAATGCCGATGGATGGTCCTCATACAACTCATCTTACAAAAAAAAAGATCATTTCTGGCTGATTTACAGATTCTACACTTCACAAGCTCTTCCAGAGGACACCCGAGGGAAACCCTTGACCTGGACATGTTTCTACTAAACACTGACAGGGCATTTGAGATCTGAAAACAAATAGTTGAGCGTGTTTTTGTAACAGAAAGTAGTGGTGAATCCAAGTAGAGGAATGGCTCCCATCTCCTCTGTGCTCCTCTCCATATATCTACATTCCCTCTGAGCCAGTATGCTCAGTTCAAAGACAGTCAACAGCCTGTGAACATCTATTTCCTTCTCACCTATAATGAGATATATCTTTTTGCTTTAGGGTCTTCTTTGAAGCTGAAATAGATCAACTTGCTTAATACCAACAGAATAGTTGTATTCCCATGTGCAAGTAGATTCAGTGACCGTTTATCCAGCGACCTGGTTTAGAGACAGACTGGCAGTTTTATATTTCTTGCTATTTTCCACATTTTCTGCTCAGCCTCAGTGATTCCAGAATAGTAGCTAGTGTTCTCAGAAGGCCATCGCCTGTCAACATGACAAGTGAGTGGCCAGCAATGGAAAGATAAATTAAAAAAAAGAAGTTCACAAGGCGTGAAGCCGTTGGCAAGATGCAGTTAATGAGGTGAGTCCCCACCACCGTATTTGATACCTGTTCTACTCAACCTAAGTTGTCCTACCTCTTCCAGAAAATCCAGGAGTTACTTAGTAAAATGTAGAACCATCTGCAATCAGATTCATCCATCTGCCACACGCTGTGTGAAATGGCACAGGGAGACAGAATGACGTACCCTCTTCCAACAGTTTCTAAAGATATGCTGCCTGGAGTGGAGAGGGTGCTGCTGGTTCTCGCCAAAGGAGCCAGGACCACCAGGGTCTGCTTGCCTTCCAAAGGACTGGGCATGTCCCTGACAAGGCATACACATGTACATACACCCATGCACAGATTTATACAAATAAAAAATTATACAAGAGTATTTCTGAAAACATGCATCTTTGTGTTTCTTTTTAGGCCTGGTAAGACAGCTGCATTTTGGTCTGAGCGTCCCGAGATGGCAGAGCTGGAAAGCACTGACAAGCAGAGCTCCACAGCGATTTGCCATGGGACAGGTGGTGTTGCCCCGGTGTGACATTGGGGACCAAGGACCAAAGCCTGTCCTTTCACATGGGAGTTGCTAAGCTGAGCCCTGACCACTGGATGCCATCCAGCAACTACAGATGATGAGATGGGATGCTTTGGATGTCAGATTGTTCACAGCCTCAGGTTGCACTGACAAGTATTAACACTGAAGAAAGTGAGGCCTTCAAAAAAAATAATTAAAAAATACTGTCTGAATTCATGTTATGAATGAATTTGTCATTTATAAGTGTCTACAGGAAGAGACATAATATTGTTTGGTGATTTCCTGTCTTTTTCCACGTGTGAACACACGTGAACACATTTTAATGATTAAAAAATTAAATATTTTTGCACAATAGCAGGGGGGAGGGTGTATTTTACAACAGGAATATAGAAATACATGAAACATTCAGCTTCTTCCTAGACCTTATCTCCACATTCAAGTTACGTGCCTAGCCTCTGTCATCAGTCACCTCCAAACTCAAGGTCCAGACAGTCTTTTGATGCAAGGGTGAAAATGTGCTCTCCTTCCTCTTGCTTCGTTCTTGAAAATAGATGAACCCATTTTAACACCACATTTTCCAAACAATTTGCTCCTGAACTCAGATCAATCTTCAAATGTTTCTATTAGAAAAGCAAGATTAGGAAAAAAAAAATATTGCAAGCAGTCAAAATGACGTTAAGAATCCATGCATAGGTGTACGAGCAGCCTCTCATGCTGCTTTTTTACCCTACCAGTCACAGCAATCACACTACTAAATGGAAATAATCTGTTCTGATCCCTCCCCAAACAGCACTGGGATCTTTGTAAATCCAGGACAAGAAGGTTAATCAATTATCCATGCTTTTACCACCAGGTTTGCAAAAGTAAACAAACGCACATCACCCATGTTCAAGGGCAAAATGACTTCATACAAAATTTCTCAAGGCCTCCAGCACTCCCTGCTACTATTTTACTTACACAGAGCCTCCCACTGACTCCCACAGTGATTTCAGCTAGGCTGGAAGTACAGACTTCTGCTCACAGCAGTGATTTAATGCAAAGCACCAATTTTTATGGCAGAGGGAAAAAAAAATAAATCTAGGTCTCTCCCCAGTATTCTGCTACAAATATTGGGGATGCACTTTATAGAACTTGTCTGCAATAAGCACATAAATAAATACCAATGTCAGCTAAAAAAAGTCTCAGCAGTTGACTCAGAAAATGTGGTAATTGCAGCTCTCCTCCATCAGCGTGTGGTAATTGCACCACTCAGTGTCAGCAAGGAGCATCACGAAAGCTACAACAGCTTACAGCTTCTAGCAATAGCAATTTTCCTTTACATTATATTCACTTTAAATCTTGTTTGTGAATTATTAACAACCATTAGCAGCAGGAGTGTTACCCCTTTTTGATCAAAGCAGTCAAGTTTCTAAAGAGTCTTTTCGTTGATCGTAACTTTTGACTGCTTGAATTTACTTTTCTTGTAACAAAAAATTTGAAAATATAATACTTGGTGGGAATGTGGAAAACAGCACGTAGAGCTAAGTTGCACGAGAACATTCCGGGATGATAAAACAACAACAAGGACAGAATATTTGTAAATTTAATGGGTTCAAACTCTCTGATCCTCTGCCTTTTCCTGACAACTGCGTGGGTTCTTTATCACTGTGTTAGGGCTGATATGACAATCCAAGCGTTTCTTAATCTCTCCTCTGTTTTCTTTATTAAGCATTATCTATGGAAAGCTGTTCAGTATGCTTGCCCGTTTATACCAAACGCTGGTGTTTCAGAATTGAGTCCCATACAAACACCTGTCATTGGGGTTTGTATGTTGCTTGTGAACTTGGGAAGCACTCTGCACCTCTGTTGTAGGAGTGTCTGTACCTGCATAAACAAAACCATATGAGAATCTGGTCACAGACTCATCAAAAGCCTGTTTAAAATTAACAGTTCTGATGTTTGACTCGTGCACGTTCTTGTCCCTGAAGCAAAATTAACAGCAAGTCTATTAATAAATCCTTTCACAAAAGGGAGTTGTGACCCAGACTCGCGGCTGCACAGCAAACGTATCGATAGATGCTTGCGATGTTGGGAGAGTGACAGAAGATAACCTTTGAAGGAAACAGAAAATGCCAGGGGCTCCTGTAGCCATGGTGGGGAAAGAAGATGAGTAGCTCAGGGAGTCAGCTCAGGGAACGATTCTAGACAGAGGGCAACACATCAAAGTTGCAGACCTGCTTGTGTGCTCGAACTAGGAATTGAGCAGGAATTTCTAGCAACCAAGTGCTAATACGCTTTGAATGAGCTTACAAAGTATACTGGCTGCAAATTCACAATTTAACCATCAGCACTGCGGCACTTGTCTCCAACACGTATTTTACACACAATCTCTTCTGCCCTCATTTTAAATACAGACAAATATAAAGACAAAAGATGGAGATCTGGATTTGCAAAATCCAAATTCCCCGTGTACTTTGACCCTGCCAATAGCTCCTTCTTCTGAACTGCTATTTAGAGGGACTTTTGCCTTCTCATCATATTGGCCAGGCTGCCAAAGCACACATATCCTCTGTGATGCAGATCTGTAGAGGAAGATTTTCACTGGGCAGGAATCAATAAATGATCAGACACTACAGCACAGAGCTCTGTGTGGACTAATTTACCCAGGTAATAAAGATAAATTAGATCATAAGATCTCAGAGATATCATGGCCAGACTTCTGTTACGGTGCTGCCCATCTAAAAATAGTCCAGGCAGCTTTACAAGGCGTGAAAGCAAGTAACAGAAGACATACCCGGAGACAGGCTTCTGGCTTGCAATACCCTCCCATCAACCACACTTAAAAGCAGCCAGTGCTGAGGAGCAGAGAGATGCCACTAGCTGAGAGACCTGGATTTAAAGCGATTGCTCTCCAGCGGTATTAGTAAGGCTGAGTTAGCAAACCTCTTAGTGGACGCACAGTTAATCCCAGTGAAGGAGGTCTGCCAGGACAGCTTAAACCAGGCTCTCAACTGGAAAAAAAGCGATACCAGCAAAAGGTCTTTTTCCAGTTGACCTGCACTGATATGAAGTGCTTGGTGCTACGCCAGCCTCAGCCTCACCCCACTTTGAAAGAGCTGTGTCACGTTGGCCCAGCCCTCGCACCTAACACTCGGCACCTCTGATCTCTCACACAACTGGCATTTGCTCGCACCAGGTGATGCCAAGCAGCCATCGTACCGCAGGAGCAGCCACCCCAATTCACCTGTGCTGAATGTTCCTCACCTGCCTCGGAACACCTGAGCTGCTATCTGGTCTGAGCTATCTACAGACAGGCTCGGCATCAATAAACACACTGTTAGACCCACCCACACACCCACACACACACACACACACCCTTCAGAACATAGCATAACCCCAGTGCAAACCTCCCTGCTGTTGCTTCACCTGGGTAGAATTTGGCCTGCTTTAAATTAAAGACGTACTGTGTCACTTGTTCTCTCCTCAAACGGAACTCTGGGCAAACTGCTGCTATGGCAAGTATGGGAGAGAATCACAAAACAAATTGAAAAAAATCAAAATTTCACACTTGGCATCAATCAATCCCTACCTGTTCTTCCTACAACACCCACAGAAGACAAACACAGTGCCTGGAGAGCTATTAGAGAGGTATACAAGAGGCACCTTGCAGTCCCAGCCTCCCAGCAGTGATAGTAACAGCACTTCATAGTAGCATCAGTAGTTACCTCCTTTCACAAATTGCTAAGAACTGCAGATGTCTCCAGATGGACCTTTACACCTACAATTGATCATAAATTTACAGTTGCTTTTCAGGCTGTTCTGCCTTTGCATTACTCAGACTACTGAAGTGGCTCGTATAGCCTTGCAGTTTGGCTCTCTGCCACCGAGTAGTGTTTAGACGCTGCTCCTCACGCTGTCAAAATGATTCAGCAACAAAACAGCAAGAGAAGCAACTCCGAGCACTGCTGGAATCGGGGCTTTTGAAGAATCCCGTGTCACATCTCGTTAGGGCTGAAACATTTTTTTTACTGCTACACAACTCATGCACGCAGCCTTGAAATCGAAGGCAGTCGTTACGTCACGTGTTAGTATATTTAATAGCAAATTTTCTTCTCCAGGAAAGAGGAAGATCAATAAAATGTAGGAAGAGACTGGTGTATTTCAGGGCTAGTGTATTATCAGGTCACTTCACACCACGTTCTTGTTCACAAAGCAGGTTCAAAGGCTGTCACATCAAGGTCCTCCTTGCCCAAAGCACCATTAAAACAGTTTCCCTGCAAAGGTGTAAATGTCACCAACTGGTGTGAGACAGTAAAGTGCTCTGAAAGCTGCAGCATTTTAATGACTTTGTCACAGCATTTATTTACTAGGAGAACTGACCCTGTAGTGTTCACCTACTTCAAGTTCCTATGAATTTCCACAGTAATTCTGTCTGCAGAAGCACCCAATTTTTAAACCTCCTAAAGAGCTCTGGCCCCAGCAGACCTCTTTCACAAGATCACACATTTCCATGTTAACTGCAGAAAGGTAATTGCCTCTGCTCTCTACTACAGATGAGGACAATCAACATCATCAAATTCTCTAAGAAACCAACTTCATCCTGACACGTTGCTACTGTACTCCCTCTAATTCTCGAGGAAAGGTGATAGTGATGCAGTAAGCAGTCACATTACCTGGAAAATGGAATAATCTGACATTTTTAGCTCTTTTCCCTCTAGGAATTCGTTGTCCTGAAACTTCAGCAATTGGTATGGTACAGTTTTTCCCTCATAGGCTTTTCAGTCACATATAACACGGGGTGCACTGGAGTGCAGTTGGCCTCACTGGAGCTCTATACTGGTGCAGCAGTCAATCAGGGACATATCTCCAGCAGGATTAAGATTGCACATGCAATTTCTTTCAGTTAATGGTAATGTCAGATGAATTACAAACATACAGCAATTGCTGACAATTTACTTTCTGCCACGCTAAACAAAGAGGCAGTATTGGCACTAAACACTAGAGGCCGTAGTTTAAACAGGATTCCCTAAACCATGTATTAAAGCTGCTTACACCAGCAAGAAGCCACTGATTTTGCTGGCAACAGCTCGTTCCGGCATTTTAAATTTGGGCAGAGATATGTATCAGTGGGAATTTTAAATGTGCAGAACAATTTAATGACAACCCTGAAACAATTAACAAGCACAAATCTGTTATTATTCATTATTATCAAGTGCAAAATAGGTAAGTTATTCGTTCATTCTTACATTTGATGGATTTCACAAGGCTGTGTATAATAATAAAAGCAGTAAAACCAACAATCAGCTTTCCTTAAATACTTACATTTTAAAATCGCATTTCCTGTTCCGTAAATCCTTCAAGTTTATTTCATGAAATAACCTCTGGAAGTACTAAACTTTTTGAAGAGCTGAGAGATGCATTAAACAAATAACCTTTGCGTTTAAATGACTGAATTTACTGTCAAAACACTAGGTCTTAGAACTTAAAAATACCTCTCTACAAATTTTAGAGGGCATTTTTGCTTCCATACTAAGACAGAGGGATCTAGTAAAATATTTGCCTTCAATTCTTTTTTTCTCCTCCAAGAATCTGAAGAGGAACATTTCATTTAACTCATTTCGCTGGGTTAGGACTCAGAAAAGCTGATGGGCAGCTTTGAAGCAGTGATTTCAAATAGCAACAGGCTCTGGACCTGGGACAGGCTCAGAGCAGACATGGCTGCATATCTGTTTTTTTCCCAAGCAGGAGCACAAAGTGCAGCCTCCATAAAGCTGTTGATGATGCAGTGAGGATCAGCCTCATTCAAAGTAGCTCACTTGTTTCAGATAGCTCTCCGATTTCCATCCAGCAACACCTCAACCCGAGGTGCAGCAGCTGCACTTGCTTCTTTTTGGAAACCTCAAGAGAGTGAGGGTGAGTTAGCCATCGACAAAACTCTTGACAAAACCCAGTTTGGAACGGCTCCTGGTACATCTCTCTAACAACATATCATCGGGCACATCAGCCGCTTTGTGCATTCCAAACTCAGCCGCATCTCAGCGAGCTCCACAAGAAGGGCCTCAGACCTCACAATATTTCTTGGTTTCACAGTTTGCCCGGGCAAGTTTACAGCACCAACGGAAGAGATCAGCATCAACCTCTCTACAATGTTCTTTCATGCTCTATGATTACTTGAAAGGACATTGTAGAGAGGTTGGTGCTGGTCTCTTCTCACAGGTAACTAGGGACAGAACCAGGGGGAATGGTTGCAAGTTGCAACAGGGCAAGTTTAGGCTGGACATTAGGAAGAAATTCTTCACGGAGAGAGTGGTCAGACACTTGAACAGACTGCCTGGGGAGGTGGTTGAGTCGCCATCCCTGGATGTGTTCAAGTGTCTCTTAGATGGGGTGTTGGGTGATATGGTTTAGGGGTGACCTTGTAGTGTAGGGTCAATGGTTGGACTCGATGATCCCAAGGGTCTTTTCCAACCTGAATTGTTCTATGATTCTACACAAACCAGCCTTATAATGCAGCAAAACACATCTTGCTACTTTTAGCTACCAAACAGGCAAAACTAAAAATCTTCTCTGTTTAAAGCAAAAACTTTTATTTTTTTTTCCCCTCAAGCCAGCAACAACCACATTCTGTAAGATCCTGGGAAGTGTTTTGACTCATCAGAAATTCAGGGAGAGAAGCGTTAAAATAGCTTCAGAAAACACAGTTTCATGAGGGATTGGAGAAACTACAACCTTAACAAACAAAAAAACCCACCTTACTGGAAATATTATCCAAGAAGAAAAAAAAAAAAGACATTAAAAACACCAACCCCAACCTAACCAAAACAAATAGACTCGCGCTCACAAGACTTTTCTGTTTGCTCACCAGTACCACCCACGGCTCCTCGTGGCTCTTGCCGCATCCCCCGGGCCGGGTTTTTTTCGCTGGGCAGACACCGACCGGCTCCGGCTTGCGCGAACTGCAGCCACCTCCAACCAGCGCTGAGGTTTCACCGAGCAGGGACGGAAAGCAAACACTGGCTTAGCAGAGGGGAGCCTACCTGCTGCAAACCCGTTTCAGAAAGTCCCGATTTTAGGAACTCCAAAGGCAACGACGACAGAGACGGCGACCGCTCCTCGCGGATTTGGCGGCGAAGTGATGCTTAACTACACCGACACCTTCCGTGCGATCACAAAACATTCCTCAAATACTTTCTGACCCCGTTCTCATTTAAAACGCATGGCGCCCCTTCATTCGCTTCACCTTTTTACCCGTTCTCCCTCCTCTTGCTCGCCCCAGACCTCTGGGGAGAAACGGGGCTGGGGCT
>NW_009729430.1:3913-4644 GCF_000703405.1 Apaloderma vittatum | reverse complement strand
TTTCTTCGTGCCGGTGAGGATGGATCTGTGCAAAAACAAAACCTAAAAACCACTCAAAAGTCTCAGGATGAGACTTCCGTGGTCTTGAGCCCAAGAAACCCTCGCGTCTGGCTGAGAAATAATAATAGCAAAAAACCATCGCCCAAGAAATCCGCCGTCGATCTTCGAGACGAGTTTTTGTGCCGTGAGGGCAGGGGTCCCACAGGGCCAGATGGGTTTAGGCTGAGCACCACGTCCTTCCGGACGTCGTAGGGTGGCCAGAAGAAGAAATCGTTGAAATCCGTATCTCCCAGACCTCGATGGTTCGTGCCTATTCTGGGAAAGAGCTGCGGCGTCGCTTTTCCAAGAGCCAGGAGAGGACGAGCCGGCTGCACCCGACGGAGCCGGGGGACGGCCCCATGGCACCCAAGGAGCTCGGGGTGGGGGGTTCTCCGCTGGGTTTTTGATCATGGCAACTCAATGGTGCAGTCGCTTTTCCAAGAGCCAGGAGAGGACGAGCCGGCTGCACCCGACGGAGCCGGGGGACGGCCCCATGGCACCCAAGGAGCTCGGGGTGGGGGGTTCTCCGCTGGGTTTTTGATCATGGCAACTCAATGGTGCAAGATCTGGAGAAGACTGTGAAGACCCCCGGGAAAAATATGTAGATTTGATCCAGAAGGGGTTGAGCGAGAGCCTTCTGGAGAGATCGAGAAGCCGTCAGTGATGTCTCCTACCTGCTCCTGACCCCAAAG
>NW_009729430.1:3403-3881 GCF_000703405.1 Apaloderma vittatum | reverse complement strand
CTCAATGGAAAAGGATGGGGATTAACGCGCCAAAAAGAGCCAAAGTGGTCCCAGGAGATCTTGAAGATCGTGAGGACCACCGGGGAAAAATATGTAGACTCAGTCAAGAAGGAAGCATCAAGGCATTGAGCCAAAGAGTCTTCTGGAGAGGTTGAGAAGCCACCGGTGATGTCTCCTACCTGCTCCTGACCCCAAAGGGTCGTGGACATGGAGGAGAGCCGGGCAGCAGCACCTCGATGGAAAGGGACGGGGATAAAGCGTCAAAAAAAGCCGAGGTCATCCCAGGAACTGGAAGAGAGATGGGGCTGATGGAGCTCAAACGGGCTGGCGAGCTCAGCAGCTGGAGGGCGGACGACCCGCTGCACTCGGAGCGATCACACGGGAGACGCGAGTCACCAACGGTGTGGTCGGAGGTAAAAAAAAGACCAAAAAAAACCCCAAACACAACCCACCAAAAAAATAGAAGGGGAGGAAAAAA
>NW_009729430.1:3068-3312 GCF_000703405.1 Apaloderma vittatum | reverse complement strand
CCGCAGCCACCCGCCCCCCCCTGGAAAACCGCCAGCAAAGCCGAGGAGAAAAATTTAAAAGGAAAAAAAAAAAAGGAAAAGAAAAAAAAAAGACAAACCCGCCTCGTTTCACCTCGAAATCCCGAGCCCCCGCGCCGGGGGGTTGCTTCGCCGGCGTACGTGCGAGATGAAACCGAAACACGTGTCGAGGAAGGGCTACGGCGGGGAAAAGCAGCTCTTCTGCGGCGAGCAGGCGGGCGGCCGT
>NW_009729430.1:0-2979 GCF_000703405.1 Apaloderma vittatum | reverse complement strand
CCCGCGCTCGCCCGGCCAGAGGACGCGAGTTATACTTGGCTTTTCGCAGCTCTCGGGGTATTTGAAGAACCCGGCGGGGCCGAGGGGGATACGCCGGAGCCGTGGGGGGATGTGGAGCCCCAGCGCAGCCAAAAAGCTCCACGAGGTGAAGCTTTGGGTTGAGTTTCCTCCAAAAAAAAGGTGAAAAGTTGGTGGTGCGAGCCCGATAAATCAGGTTTGAGAGCTTGCGTCGAGGCTCCAGGGCGATACCGACACCCCAGGATACTCCCAAGCACCCGATTTCAGGCTCCGGTGGCATTTCCGAGGCCACCGCCTCAGCACCAACCCCATTCAGCCCTGGGAGAGCAATCCCCAGACGCCAAAACTTCCTGCTTTGAGCCCGGAAAAGTAAAAAAATCCGGCGAAACCTCCACGTGTTTTAAAGGATGTCTATCCCCCGGCAAAGGATTTCTAGAAACTCCCCCAAAGGGACCTCTAGAACCTCCCCAAGACGCCTAACACCCCAAAAGATGCGTAGCCCTCCCCAAAAGGATGTCTAAAATGCCCAAAAGATATCTAACTCCCCCAAAAAGGACGTCTAGAACCGCCTCCAAAGGGACATCTAGAACCTCCCCCCAAAGGGATGTCTAGAACTTGCCCTGAAAGGGACGTCTTGGCCTCCGCAAGAAGCCTAGCCCCCCAAAAAGTTGCACAGCCCTCCCCTACAGGATGTCTAAAATACTCAAAAAATATCTAAACCCTCCCCAAAGACATCTAACCCCTTCAAAGGGACACCTAGAACCTCCCCCACAAGAAAAAACCTCCCCCCAAGGGATGTCTAGAACCTCCCCCAGGAAGCCTAGCCCCCCGAAAATATGTCTAAAATCCCCAAAAGGTATCTAAACCTTCCCCAAAGACATCTAAGCCCCCCAAAGTACACCTAGAACCTTCCCCAAAAGGAAGTCGAGAACATGCCCCAAAGGGACGTCTAGAACCTGCCCCAAAGGGACATTTAGGCCCCCCTAAGAAGCTTAGCCCCCCAAAAAGTCACCTAGTCCTCCCCAAAAGGATGTCTAAAACCCCCAAAAGATATCGAAACCCTTCCCAAAGACATTCAACCCCCCCCCAAAAGGGTGTCCTCCCCCAAAGGGACATCAAGAACCTCCCCCAAAGGGACGTTTAGGCCCCCTCAAGATGCTTAATCCCCCAAAAAGACGCCCAGCCCTCCTCAAAAAAACATCTAAACCCCACAAAAGATATCTAAACCCTCCCCAAAGACATCTAAACCCCCTCCTCGAAGATGTCCTACATCCCTAAAGCCATCCAACCCCACCCCAGGGCATCTGACCACTGCAAAAGGACTTTTTTTTTTTTAAAAAAAAAATATTTCCCTTAAAGAGTTATCAGGGCTCTGGACAAATTCATTCTCTAGATCCTCCTCCGCTCCCATCCAGCTTGAAGGAAGATTTATGTGACGGGCGGCCGAAAACTTTCCTCGTCAGCAGAGGACACGTCCAATGTCTAATGAAAGAAGAGTTTTCTCTCCAAGCTGCTTGAAAAGCATCCAGGCGCTGTCGCAAGCTCCTCTTGTTTGGATCCATCTCAAGCCCAAAAAGCCGCCGAGATCTTTCTACCATGCTCAACCATCCTACACAGAGAAGGTTCTGAAGACCCCGAGGTGGAAAAGCAAGAATTTGGCCCTGGAACGAGCCAGAAGAACCCAACCACAAGCAAAGCTTGCTGGAAAATAGGGATAAATTGAGAATATTTTCAGCCTCTACTCAGGGTTTGGGCATCTCTGAAGGGTACAAACGGAGAAGAAACACTTCCCCCAGCTCCTCCACCCTTCAACTAATCTTTCTACTTCTGGGTGTTTTTGTTGGCCAAGCTCCAGAAGTCTCTTCCCACAGATATGTTTTTGGGAGACGGCACGAAAAGGAAGGATTTTGAGCACGTGGACAGCCCAAAACTACAATCACGCGCCAGATAACGCGGTTACAAGGAGGACAAACCACCGGGGAGCAGCTCAGCTCCACCTCACACCCTGGAGACAACCCCAAGGGCCTCCTACAAGGAGGAGGTCAGGTGTCCAAACCGGCTGGGCTCCTCCAAAAACCACAAAGCGCCAGCTGGGTCGAAACCAGTGACGACACGAGGACGGAGAAGAGACTCCCACGAGAATCCTCGAACCTCAGAGTTAAACCTCATGTCTAAGAGCGTTCTCCAACCTCCTTTTGAATGTCAACAGGCTTGAGGCCGTGACCTCACTCCTTGTCCCAGCCTCTACGTGAAGAACTCTTCGCTCGTGGCCAATTGGAACTTCCCCTGATCTAAGTTGAAGCCGTTCCCTTGTCAGACACAAAAGGAAGGGGAAGGAGGGGAAGGAGAAGGAAGAGAAGGAGAAGGAAGAGACGGAGAAGGAAGAGAAGGAGAAGGAAGAGAAGGAGAAGGAAGAGAAGGAGAAGGAAGAGAAGGAGAAGGAAGAGAAGGAGAAGGAAGAGAAGGAGAAGGAAGAGAAGGAGAAGGAAGAGAAGGAGAAGGAAGAGAAGGAGAAGGAAGAGAAGGAGAAGGAAGAGAAGGAGAAGGAAGAGAAGGAGAAGGAAGAGAAGGAGAAGGAAGAGAAGGAGAAGGAGAAGGAGAAGGAGAAGGAGAAGGAGAAGGAGAAGGAGAAGGAGAAGGAGAAGGAGAAGGAGAAGGAGAAGGAGGAGGAGAAGGAGAAGGAGGAGGAGAAGGAGAAGGAGAAGGAGGAGAAGGAGGAGAAGGAGGAGAAGGAGAAGAAGGAGAAGAAGGAGGAGAAGGAGCGTGCCCCAACCCAGAACTTGGCTTTGCGTGGCCAAAACCTTTCCTTCCCTAGAAAAACCCAGCAGCGGTGAAGGATGCGGCCGTGTCCTACTTTGCAAAGTGGCAGGAGAATCCACGGCCGTGCCCTCCGGGCTTATTTTTAAACCGTGGCCCGGTTAGCACAAACGACAGCACCGGGGAGAGAGAGAAAGAGAGGCT
>NW_009729429.1:822-1348 GCF_000703405.1 Apaloderma vittatum | reverse complement strand
CGGCGAGGCAGGGAACGTGCTCACCAGCTGAATCGCGATCATCAGGACGGTCTTGAGCGTGAAGGTCCGATCGCACAGATCAAAGAGATCTTCTAGGCTGGGTCCCAGCAGCTCTAACACCATGGCGTTGTACTTCCCGCAGGGGCCAAAGTAGTAAACCTGAGGAATTCCTTCTGCAAAGACACGGAGCAGGGGCTGTCAGGGGTTGCAAGGGGGCCGAGCAATGCACGGCCACGCCGTCACGGTGGGACCGGGGGCTGCAGATGGGGGCTGGATGTCTCTGCATCGCCCTCGCTCTGTGCCGCAGGCAGCCCGGCTCTGCTGGCCAAGGAGGCAGCTCCATCTGCGTCCCCAACTCCGCTGCAGGGGAGGTGGAGGAAGGGGGAGGGAAAGAACTAAATAAAAAGGGATCAAAGATTAGACGTGGCTCTGTGTAAAATCGGTCTCTCCCAGCCGAGCAGATGGGCAGGAGTTGCTCAGGCTGGGGAGGGAATTGCAGAGTCACATTTACAGGCGGCGCCCCCGC
>NW_009729429.1:315-665 GCF_000703405.1 Apaloderma vittatum | reverse complement strand
CAGGCTGTGGTGGGGAGCGGGACGTCAGGGGGGTCTGGGTGTCAGACACCTCCTTCACATGCTGGGCT
This sequence comes from Apaloderma vittatum, assembly GCF_000703405.1. Classification (NCBI taxonomy): domain Eukaryota; kingdom Metazoa; phylum Chordata; class Aves; order Trogoniformes; family Trogonidae; genus Apaloderma; species Apaloderma vittatum. The sequence goes on along the minus strand of NW_009729429.1, from coordinate 597 downwards.
GGGAGCGTTTGGGGCTGAGAAAAACTGGTATAAAATGGAGATTGAAGCCTCAGGGGTAGAGGAGAGAAAACCAGCCCGTATGGGAGCCAGTTGCTCTCTCTTCAGAGGGATCCAGGTGCTGGGGTGGATGTTAACGGGAGCACGTACCAGCGGTGCTCACCCTCTCCCGGGGGTCTCTGTGCCACTGAGCACAGCCCAGGCCACAGGGAAGTCCTGGAGGAGCAAAGACCCAGCTCTCCTCTCACCCGACTCGCGATGACGGGCGTTGCTTTGCCTGCCCTC
>NW_009729429.1:0-214 GCF_000703405.1 Apaloderma vittatum | reverse complement strand
CCCCACCCCGACCGCGCAGGGGACTCACCAATTTGATAGCTACGTATTCGTTCGTGTAGAGGTTCTTTCCTGCAGGGAGAGACACACAAAAAGGCAGTTGAAAGCGAGCGAGCTTTGGCACCAACCTCCCGTCACGCCCGCCGCAGTCCCGGAGGGCTCCTGGGCTGCAGAATGTCCCAAACAGGTTCGGCGGGGCCCCCACAGACAAAAAACC
>NW_009729428.1:40645-45410 GCF_000703405.1 Apaloderma vittatum | reverse complement strand
GAGGGGGAGAATGCACATATTCTTGTAATTTGTGCACATCAATTAACATAATTTGTAGAATGTACTCAGGGGAAAGAAGAAAACGTATTTTTTGAAAAAGGTTAAGAAAAAGCAGGGTTATGGAGTTGGACAAAGTGTTTGGAGAAATCTCCTTAAACAGTAACTTATTTTATGAAAGTTCAGTTGATTTGCATCAGTCAGTTCTGAGCAGTAGAAATAACAGAACAAGAAGCAGTAGAGCAGTGATCACCTATACAATAAAAGGACAATTGCTCCTAGGATATTAGAGTTACAGTTAGCTAATCTGAAAAGGTTTGGAGAGCTCGAAGATTACTTGAATGATCGTGGAGGGCATTGTCATGTGCAAACAGAGACTGAGGAGGCATGAAAGATTAATTAGTCTGAGAGAGTCTTACTGACTTCCAAGGAGACCACCATTGCTCTTAATTATCTCTTACCATTAAGAGGCCCACGAGCTTCCTTGACATTCCTGTCCAAAGAATAGATATGGCAGCATAGCTGCTTTCCTCACACTTTTACGAGAAAATCTGGACTAGGAAGACACTGAAAAGGAATAATGGTATATTGTGGGGAAAGAAGTAGCACTGTGACATTATGTTCTCTGGCTTCTGATTTTAAAGGCCTTAATAAGTGAGTGGAGATGAGGACGACAAATGTTTGTTAGAAAAAAAATGCATGTAGAGGAGTAACAACCGAACGGGAGAAAATAAGAGATAAAAGAGCAGCAAAAGACCTTAGAAAACTGATAGATTAGGAAGAAAAGGGATTATTTGGAGAGGAGAGAAAAGAAACTTAAACAACATCACAAAGAAGGATGGTAGTTCAAGGAAGGAAGAAATGAAGGTAGAGAGTGAAGGAAATGACCACCAGAAAAGCCACACAGGAAGATCTGTGCTCAGGATCAGATGGAGATGCTCTGAAGTAGAAATCAGAAAGGAAAAGAACAATGTAAAGGGAAATCAGCAGGACATGGTATGCTGCAGTGTTGTAGTACTGAGAAAATAATCCTTAATTTTAGAAATTCCAAACTGAATGGAAGGCTGGATGTCTGATTGATTGACCACAGTAGATACAGCTGAATGTTGCTGAGGTATTGAAGCTAATTTGTGAGGAAGGATCTTCTTGAAAGAAACAAATAATTTAAACAACAGTCAAGCAGCATTAACTTTTACAAAAGGAACAATTTGCCGTGCTAAAAAAAAAAAAATCAGCCTGCATGAATTTCTCAGGAAAGTAGCAAAGGGAGGCTTTTGAACAAGGAAGACTGCTTTTTTAAAAGTTATTTAAATAGTTTTTAACATCGATGAATGTTAAAATGTGAATGGAATATGTAGTTAGGAAAGTTCGATATAAATGATTGATTTTAAGTATCAGTTATTTCATTCTTATTTTTTTTATCCTTCCTAATTGGTAGCTGCTAAATGATATAATACTTAGAGGCAGTTAAATATAACCTGTATGTAAAATCTGACACTCCTTACCGATGTAGGAAAATACCATCTTTTTGTACAGTTGAGCTAGCATTTGTTCTCATAAGTGTAATTCTTCTTTAGCAAAAAAAAAATAAATTATTTGCATAGTTTCATTTTTATTGCTTCAGCGGCAATTGGATTTCAGGTTTTCTGAAGTAGCATTTTAAAAACTTTTCAATCCATTTTTAAATACTGAAAAAATAAAGGAATAGAGGTAAGTTTACAACTGTATGTTTGACATTAGAAATTAAAGTCTTTAGCAGTGAAATACTTTTACTCTTTCATTTTAGCTTTAGAACTATTTATTCCTCACACCAAATTCCTATTCTTATATTGGAAAGACAGATTTGGGGTTTTTACAATATCTTATTCTTTTTTATTTTCTTTAAATGCATTGATTTTTTTAATAAGTTAATACAATGTTTCATTTAAATGAAATCACCTAATTACCAGGGGAGGTTTAGATCAGATATTAGGAAAAAAATTCTATACTGAAAGAGTTGTGAAGCATTGCAAAAGGCTGCCCAGGGAAGTGGTGGAGTTGACATCCCTGGAAGTGTTCAAAAATATACAGATGTGGCACTTTGGGATGTGGTTTTGTGGTCATGATGGTGTTGGGTAGGCAGTTGGACTAAATGATCTTAGGGGTCTTTTCCAACCAATGATTCTGTGAATCTATGAATCTTATTTAAATTACAAAGTTGTTTAAAGTTACCTTTTTTTAACATATCCTGATGACTGAAGAGAGACAGGGAAGGTTTAGGTTGGATCTCAGGAAGCACTTCCTCACAGAGAGGGTGCTCAGGCACTGGAATGCACTGCCCAGGAAAGTGGGGGAGTCACCATCCCTGGAGGTGTTTAAGGAGAGGCTGGATGTGGCACTTAGTGCTGTGGTCTATTCGATGTGGTGGTGTAGAGTCATAGACTGGACTTGATGACCTCAGAGGTTTTTTCCAGCCTCAACAATTCTGTGAGGCTGTGGTGTGATTCTGTGAGTGGCTAGTCTACTAAAGATGGAGCAGGTTTGTATTCACTGAACCACTTCCTATTCATGTTGATGTGAATGGGAAAAAATGGTGCGAGTAAGCAGCCGTGTGTTCAGTCTCCTAGCTATGGTTCAGGGTGGTCTTTCTGAGAGTCTCTTTTGTAATGTGAATGCTGTCTGTAAGTGACATCACTCCTTATAGAGAAGACTGTATATGTTGAAAGTACGTATCTCCATGAAGGCAGCTGGAGTGGGCTTCCTGGGTGCAAGTCTGTATTTTACCTGAGTGGCTGGGATTGAGGTGTGGTGAAAAGCCATCCTTCCTGCTAGTACTCTGCCAGCCATGGGAATGGCAGAGAGTTTCAATGCTGACCAGCAAGATACCGCAACACCACAGTCATGACAGAGCAGTGGGAACTCTGAGACTCACTTGAATTTGCATACTGAGATTTCAATTGCATGTACGTAGTTCACAAAATATTAGCAGAGCAGAGCTAATACAGATTTGGAATAGGAGTTCATATGCCACACACCTTTTCTGTACTTAACATTACTAACTCACTCTGGTTGAAGTCACTGGTTAAAATTCCTGCTAGTTTCATATATTCAGGTCATGGTTGTAGTTAGCTATAGTCAGCCCTGTGTGTGTATGCAGGATGGTTTTATCAAGATATTTTCAATGAAATGTAAGGCTGAGCACGTTGTGTTATTCAGTGCTGGTAATCTAAAGTAATGTCTTTTTTATACTTTAGTTACGCAATTATTATGTGGGAGGTGATGTCGAGGAAACAGCCTTTTGAAGGTAAGCCTATTGTCTTCCTTTATTTTTCCAGCCTTACATAAAGGCTAAACCTGAGACCTAGGTACATAGGGACTTCATTTTAGGGGCTACTTTTTCATGATTCAACTTGTAAGCTTGCTGAAGAACATAGTGAGTTATTTTCAGATGTGACTTTTTTTTTTTAAATTACATTGTTGTTTGATAAATTAAAAATACATAACTTTATTTTGGTGAACTATAAATACTGTGTCTGCAAACTAAGTTATTCCTCCTATAGTAGGCTATTTATATTGCATATATTTCTAATGATTGCGTGATGTCTATTTTGACAGAAGTTATAAACCCCTTGCAGATAATGTATAGTGTGTCACAAGGACAGCGACTAGACTTAAGTGAAGGAAGTTTATCAATGGACATTCCTCATCGACTGCTCATCATAAAATTGATCAGAAGTGGATGGGCACAAGACCCAGATGAAAGACCGTCGTTCTTAAGTGAGTTTGCCTTGCATAATGAGAAAAGATTTTTAAATTGCCAGATTTCTACTGAAGGTGGTACTTAGAGAGCAAGGATACAGTCGTGTAAGGGAAGTAGCAAAGATCTCAAGATACACATACTCAGTCTTGTTGTGTATAAGGTGCTTGTCTGCTTCCACTATCTCTGTAAACAAATTTTTACTAATACAGCTATGTGTGTGCCATCAAACCAAGTTGTTAGTTGGAGTCTTTTCCATTTGCTAGCTCAAATTTACCTGTAAAAAAAAGCAGCATGTTTTGTTTAACTAGTTGTATTTGGGTTTTTTTGTTTATTGTTGAAGAGAACCCTTTTTTGTCAGAAGTATAGAATTGAGTGCCATGGGATTTATGAGCAAGCTGGAAAACACACCAACAAATCATTCCACATCTGATAAGCTATAGTGACATAGCCTTGTGTTTGCATCTCTCCGAGACTTTATCTTTGACTGTTCCTCCTCCCAGATCAAGCAGGAACTGGTTGAAACCACACTTCACTTTCTCTTTCCATCTTTTCTATGTTCATCTTTTTGTCCATGAGACCAAATATAAATATTTTCAGCATTTTTTACAGTGGATTGTGCCATTTAGAAAGTAGGCCTGAAGTGCAAGCTTTAAAGATTAGAATGGCATAATGTGAACTGGAAAATTTTTGTTCTGATTTTTGCAAACCGTATTTACTCCACTTAACCAACATACTTGGTGTATGTTAAGTCTAAATTAATTCCCCATAACAATTTTTCCTTAACGCACTTAATTTTGTGATGACTTTCTTTTTTTGTTTGGCAATTGTGTAAAGGTAATTACATGAAAATTGGCAGAAATTATTAGCTGTTTTCCACTGTGAAATTTGCTCTTCTGAGTGTTGCTGTGGTCACACACGTAGAAGTGGTGAAGTTAACAGTGGTTCCTGTAGTGGCCTCGCTTAACTTATTTAATTGGCATGTGCTTTAAAAATTTCCTTCCTACACCTTTAGAAAGCATGATCCTAATT
>NW_009729428.1:0-40614 GCF_000703405.1 Apaloderma vittatum | reverse complement strand
AGGGAAAGCTAAATCACCTTGGAGAGGCAAAAATGTAGAATAAGAGAGTCACTGAAAGTATTCAAATGTAGAACAGTACAAAGAGCTCTGGCTTAAGCAACTCTATATTTTAAGTTTCTCACTGGTTAGGTTCAAAATGCAATAACTCAAACCTGAAATGCTAGGTTTTCTTAATTAGTTCTGGAGTTTGTTCTTAGGGTTTGTTTTGTTGTGGGTTTTTTTTAATGTTTAATGAGTACGAAAGTTCGCAATATTAATATTTCATTTATAGCTTTGGTCAACAGAAGTTTATTATTTTAAAAATCATTATAGGCGTACTTTGTTTAGGCTGGAAATTATTAGAAAGCTCCAGTTCAAAAAGCTTAGAAAGAAACAGTTGTAACTCCATATTTTTGAGTTAGTTTGGCAGAGGAAATATGGGGACACATCCAAACACATACAGCATCTTCATGTTCGGTTGACAGTCCAAAATGAATTACATAGAATCATAGAATGGTTTGAGTTGGAAGAGACCTTAAAGACCATCTAGTTCCAAGCCCACTCTTATTTCTGCATTAAGAGCATTTCTAAATGTCAGGTTGTTTTGGCATGTCTGGTTTCTAAATTGTGGCTGGAAGGCTGCCTGATGAAAAAGGACCGGGGGGTGTTGATGGGCAGCCGGCTGAACATGAGCCAGCAAGTGTGCTCAGGTGGCCAAGTAAGCCAGCGGCATCCTGGCTTGTATCAGGAATGGTGTGGCCAGCAGGAGCAGGGAAGCGGTCTTCCCCCTATCCTTGGCACTGGTGAAGCCATGCCTCAAATCCTGTGTTCAGTTTTGGGCCCCTCGCTCCAAGAAAGACATTGAGGTGCTGGAGTGTGTTGAAAAAAGGGCAATGAAGCTGGCGAAGGTTCTCAAGAACAAGTCTTATGAGGAGCAGCTGAGGGAACTGTAGTTGTCCAGGCTGGAGGAAAGGAGGCTGAAGGGAGACCTTATTGCTTTCTACAACTACCTGAAAGGAGGTTATAGCGAGGTGGATGTTGTCTCTTCTCCCACGTAACAAGCAATAGGACAAGAAGAAACGGCCTCATGTTGCACCAAGGAAGATTTAAATTGGACATTAGGAATTTTTTTTTTTTACTGAAAGGGTTGTCAGTTATTGGAACAGGCTGCCCATGGAAGTGGTTTAGTCACTGTCCCTGGGGGGATACGTTTTAGATGTGGCACACGGGAATATGGTTTAGTGAGCAGTGCTAGGTTAACAGTTGCACTTGATGATCTAAAAGTTCTTGTCCAACCTAGACAATTCTATGTTTCTATGATTTATTTATTTTTTTCCAAGCAAGGAATTGTGTCTATAATGATTTTTTTTTTAAATCAAAAATAGACGCAACATGATTTTCGATATGTATTCTTGCTTTCCTGTGTCAGTTAACCAAAACAAAATAACAAAGCATTGTGGTCACAAGGAAGGGATAATTACCTGGGATATGTACTAAAGCATGAGCTGACTTGGAGTCAGTTATCACTGCCGTGTCTGTAGTAATATGCTCTTTGAAGAAAGCATGCTTTGTTTCTTCCCCTACTTTACTATGACAGAAAGAAAGAGGAAGTTGAAAACTTTTGCAAAACTAAGGGAAGTAGAGCTCAGTGATTGGGAAATTTTGCAATTACCGTAGCGCAGGGAGAGATGTAAAAAAAATACCCGCCCAACCCCCCTTTATTATTCAGTAAGCTTTAAATTGAAAAGGTCAGTTAACCTGTCTCTTCCCCTTATAAAGAAGGGATAAAGAGTATGTATCACCCTGTTTCTGCATGTAGTTGGAATTTGTACCTACAATTTAATTATAATCAACAAAAATTAACAGCACTATTATGTCAGTGTGGAAAGTGGAGTGCTAAATGTGTGAAACTCTGTTTTAGCTGATGCAAGAAAATAAGAATCTCAGTATTGAATGTATATCTTAAAGATGCTAGTGGAAGAAAATTAATAGAGGAGAACTGTGGTAAAATTATAGTTAAAAAAAAAAAGTATTTTAGTAAGGATGCAGAGTGATGGGTTGCTAGTACAGTAAGTGGGTTTTGCCAAATGGAAAGAGTCTGTAGAAATGCAGTAGAATCATACTTTCCTGAGGTATTGTTGTGCTTGACCACAGTTTCAAAGAGAGATTTATATAATACATTCATCTCAGAATTTGAACTGCTTAGTTTTGTAAGCCTTTCAGCATTGGAAAGCAAGGGAGCATAGCACCAGCTGTTGCTCGCTTATCGGACTGTCGTCTGTCTCCTTAAGTGAACAGATGATTTTAGCTTCTCTGACTTGCTACCTTTGGTGGGCATGATGATGCTGTCACTTGGATTCACTAAGTGTAATAGGTCAGTGTCTTGACTATCACCATTTTCTCTGACCCTGCTGCACAGCATCTAATGTGGATTTTGTGGTGGGATGGTTGTTTGTTTATTTTTCTCATATAAATCTTTACTCTGCTGGAGTGGGAAGACAGTGACTCAGTCCGAGAGCTTGTGCTGTTTGGACCCATTTAGCAATCCAACCCTGTTGGTCTATCTTGAAAAACAGCAAATCCATCTATCTGTTCCAGGAATGCAAGCTGGGCACAGTCCTGGATCTCTTTTGATACAAAGTGCTGAGGCGACCACATGGGGACAGGGTTTATTTTGGTGATGTGAAGGTGTCCCATTTGTAACAAGTGAAAGCAAGAAACTTCCGTCTAGTAGCATAAGCAGTTTGATCTGTATCAATAGACAAATTACTTACGTGAAAATAAGTAGGTAGGTTTAGCAAAATGAAAACCTAATTTCCGCCTTAAATCTTTTAGCAAAATACCTTTTCTTTGTTTAGAATGCTTGATAGACCTTGAGCCAGTCCTGCGAACATTTGATGAAATAGCTATGCTGGAAGCAGTAATTCTGTTAAAGAGATCAAAGGTAAGTGGCTTTTCCTACAGTCATGACTTGGTCAAATACGTTGGTAACTTTTGTTTGCTAAAATAACTATAATCTCTCTCATTTATCTTATATCTGACTGAAGTATGTGTTTGTACAGAGCTGCTGCCTTCTAGCAGAAATTTAATACAGGTAAATATGTCTCTTCCAGTCACTATATGAATCACGCTGTATCCACAAGAGTGGAAAGAAAGCAGACATGGAGCAGATATCTCTAAATATACCTCTGAATCAGCAAGAGGTAAATATTTTACATATCACATTTGGTATGTTAGCATCATTAAAGATCTGAGAGCTTTAAAGGGGGCTTAATAAGTGGGAATTGTAGTTTACTTTCCTCTGCAGTCAGGAAAGGCATAAAATTCATTGACTGAGCTGTGGTGTAAGAAATGCATAGCCATAGGTAAAGATATTAAAGATGGGGAAGCAGAAATAAGAAGGGCATGTTTATTATATCCTATAAATGCAGGAAAGCCAGTCTCTCAAGGAGTGCAGCACAGTGTCTGCAACTTGTAAGAGACTGTTTTCTACTCCTTTACACCACTACAGATTTTCCTTTATAGAGTTATGTAGACTTGCTTTTACATTTTGATTCTTAATGCTGCTTCTTTTGATTCTTAATAAAAATTAAATTTCTGTATAAAATTGCTGTCAGCTTTGGTAAAACGCAAAACCACCAGGATTACATAAATTTCCTCTTTTTTACTGGATTTTAATTGTGCTGTCTATTGAGCATTTACGTAGTAGGGAAAAGACAGTGAGGGAAGAGTACTCTGTAAATCATTGCAAAGTTGTATTTATTTCATGTGCATTTTCATTACACAATGGCAATCATTTCAGGAAACATACTCTGGCTCTATACAATGTGATGCGTTTCCCCTTCGGAGCATCTCTCCAGATATATCAAGACTCAAGTCTGTTCCCAAGTGTAACATCCTCTCATCAGGTAGAGACACTAATGACTTCATATAAATTTAAGTTCTTTAAGAATCTTTATGTTAGAAAAAAGAATGTGCTTTGTAAACTTAGTGCTCTGCGTAAAAACCCAAGTATTTCAGCTCTGATTTTCTGTTCCTGTCAGTTGAAAAATCCCCACAGCTCACAATGTCAGTTTTCTTATTCAGCTGAGTAAACAGAAAGATTCTCATGCAGCCCAAACTCTCGATCATTTTTGGTTCAGCAAATAAAACCTCTTTAATCAGTAGATTGCCTTGCAAAAGTGTCTGCACAGAGCTTTTGTAACTGTCACCTTTTCTGAATAAAAGTTGGCAAAATACCCAGACAAAACGCAATTTTGTTGTTTTGCTGACATCAGAAGCCAGAAAAATGAAATGGCACCCAGGTGAAATAGCAATGCATTGTGAAACTAAAACTGCACTTGAGTTTCTTCTCTTGAAAGAATGCAAAATTATTTTTCAAAAGAATAGAGCATCCTTTGGCTTTGCAAAGGACCTGTAATGTGAAAGCAGACAAGGTGTTGGATTTCAATGCTTTAAAGTAGGGCATCAAAAAGTGTGCTGAAGTGCTGCAAGACAGGAGAACACTCTGGCAGAGGTAGGAGGGCATAGGCAGTTTCTTTTCCAGCTCCCCTTCGAACACTTCCACAACTCTAGTCTTGTACTCAATGTACTAGAAAGTTTCAGGAATTCCAGGGGGAAAAAAAAATAAAATTGAGAGGCTTAAAGAGTTTGAGTTACAGGGGAAAACAGCAGAAAGCAAATGTGGTGGCTGTTCCTCTACCCAAGCATCTTAAAGATGAAGAATAACTTGCGGTTACCAATCTTAATAGGAATGTTGTGATGAATTTTAGAAAATGGAATATTAGATTGAATATGAGCATGATCTGTTAAGTGTAATCAGATAAGATAATGATAAATGTTTGCCCTTCTTGCTGCTGGTTTCATACCTGCTTGTGAAGGTAATTGATGAGGTTGTGGTGGTACTATTTATCTGATTGATCAGGAGGTGTTCCTTTAGAATCACTTCTTAGACTTTATTAAATATATGTATAGATACTGTAAATCCTGTGAAAATAGTGTCTACAAAATGGTACAACACCAGGAGTGTTTGTTATTACTTTGCCAATATCTGGTAGTTATATAATTGAAACCAAGAATGACATTCTTTTTGCTTTGCATGAATTAGATGCAATTGTTTTACTGAAAACCTGTTTCCAGGTAGCTGTTGGCAGGAGATTATTTTGGCATAGCACCAAGGCAGAAGTTAATGACTAGATTTTAGTTGAGTTGTTTTTTCCATTAATACAATTAGAAGACTTTTCCAGAAACTTGTTCCTTCAGAGTTTGGAACTACCTCCTAACTTTCAATTTTTCTTCCCTAGTCAGCTTATACACACACCTGTTCATGCCTGGCTCTTTCCCCTCTTCTCCTTATATGCCTGATATAGAGAGTAATCCTTTAAATACATTTTGTTTTGCTAGACAAGTATGATACATTCTTCTGAAATCCATTTGTACACTCCTCTTCTTCATTTTCCTGGTATCCTACTAGCCCTCCCTGTGCATGTTCTAACTGCAGTCACTGAGGATTTGGAATTGGGATGAGTTTGAAGCAGAAAGTCTAGTTCTCTTGGTTTGTGCTACTGAATTTCCACTTCTCTTACTCCAGTCTTCTGGGTCAACTAGGTTATTTCTGAGTAAATTATCCTTTCTGAATAATACTTCCAGATTTCATTAGATGTTTCTGGGTTTTATGCTGTGGTCACTGGTGAAGATAATTTTCCCATATTAGTGCAATCCCAGTAGTTTTGCCTCTAATGCTATTATAGATCTGTCTGTGTCTAGAGATCTATAACAATCTATCCCAGCAGAACTATTTAAAATCCTTTTGTAAAATGATCTTTCACTCACACCAGTTGTTTCCTAATCTGTTCTCATTTATACAGTAGATAACATCTGCCGTTTCACACTATATAGCTCTGCCCAGCTTACTTTCTCTCTAATGAAATGAAATGCTAGTTACTATGAGTAGTAGTCCACCATGTTTTAAATAATGAGAGTGTCATTACTTTCATATTGTTCTATTCCTGCTCCTTGTACTTACAGCCATATGCTTCCAAGGTCAATACTCTGATCTAGGAATATATCTTTAATTACACCCATTGGATGAGTATCTGTGAGCTAAGGGGCTACCTGTTCTTCTTGCATTTTTAGATGTTCATCTGAATTCTTACATCTGCATCTCTGGCTCTGGTTGACATCTCTGAAGCTCTTTATCAAGTGTCACTGTGAAAGCCTGTAATGAAAACTGTGTACCGAATTAGACATATGCCCTGTGACTAGGTTCTCATCAGCTATTTTTTACCTCTTCTTTGAGTCATTTCTACTGCTGCTTTCATATCCATCACCTTTTTCTGCCATAAAAAAAAATCCTAAAAATAGAAACTGTTATCTTTTACACCTTATAACTCCTTTTTTGTTTTTGTTTTCCTTTCTCTGCAAACATTTACACAAAGTTTTCTTGAAGTCATATGCTGTTTTGAAGGAATAACAAAAGCTTCCACTGGCTTCCCACCAAAAGTCACCATTGGTCTTCATGTTCTGTCCCTCCACTTGAATCTTTCTTTCAATCTTTCCACCTTTGTTATACTGCCAAACTTCATAAAAATAAATTAGTCGTCTTTCATGCTGCACCCTAACTACCTCTCCAAACAGTTGAAAGAGATATTTTATTCCTCAAGTCTCTAAAAAATTTTTCTGTCAAACAGATATTTTTTTGTTTACATCTACCAGATTTATTTTCCCAATATTCCTTTTAAATAAAACAAGACCTCCAAACCCATGGTAAAAGATAAGGGACAGAAAGGCACTCAAAACCTATGTGTAAGGAATAATGTATTCAGAGTGAATTTAGGGTATTTATTACTTGTTTTCTGAATTATTTTAATGGATGTATTTTATCTGAACATAAAAATAATACACCTTGATTTGTGGTTGTTTTTTTTTTTAAGATGGAAATTCTGGTGATCTACACAGTCTCAGCAGTCAGAGCACAGATGAAAATATTTCTGTAACTCAGAGTGCCAAGCTCCTTGTGAATCCATGCAGTTGCCTTCCCTTATCTGACAAGAGTATTTCAGACACCTCAAATTTTGCACCTTGTGCCTTGCGGTCATCACCAATTCCTTCAGGTATGTACCTATAGCTCCTAGCTATTTTCTCTCCTTTTAAGCAAACTTAATTCCAGCTGCCTTGGGTCTTCTTTATCTCATTCCCTTTACTCATGTTATTTCTCCTTTCTATTGCTGCTGTAGCTGTAGCTGTAGTCCAGCAGAACAGGAATAAAAGTTAGCTTGAGCTTAACTCATCTTTTTGTCTGTTATTTCTCCTCACTTTTTAGGCTTTTCAATCTTCCTCTTAGTAATGGTGAGACAGAAAGAAGCAGCATCTGTGTCAACATCTCACCTTTAGTGATCTTGTGTGTTAGTTGAAAGCCCACTGTGTGATATTCCCATGAATCAAATAACTGTTAAAACTGTGCTTTCAAAAAAAATAACAAAAGGAAACTTTAATGCATGATAAATTATTCAGCTAGTTTGGGGGGGTTTTTTATGGACCACACAATAGCATGCAACTTTATAAAGATCTACTGCATCATCTCTCCTAGAAATATGCACTTTTTCACTGTGCAAGTTCTCAGCTTGAGCAAAATACACAGAAAACCACAGGGATGTTTTAAGTAAACTTCAATAAAAATCCCTCTATCAAGTGAAGTTACCACCTCTCTTTAGTACCATGTTGGCTTGAACTCAGGAACAGGTTGCCCACAGAGGCTGTAGAAGTCCATCACCTGAAGATGCTTAAAATTCATCTGAACAAGGAATTGAGCAACCTGACTTATCCTTGAAGTTGACTCAGCTTTTAACAGTCTATTAGACCAGATTTGACTTCCTTCAGGTCTCTTTTTAACATAAATTATTCTGTGATTCAGCTAAAGTAAACATTCTAACCACCAAATTTGACAAATGTGGAATACAATACTGAAATGTTAAAAGCCTGTTTAGTAGTCTAGTATATTTCTGATCAAAACCAAGTTTTAAATAGCTTTTTCTCAGCTTATTCTTTTATTATGGTACTATTTATTGACAGACAGTTGCAATACTGATTTTTATTTTTTTAATCCTCTCCAATCTCAGATTTTGTTTTGGAAACTATACAACAGAATGTAGCTCATCAATGGATCCAAAGTAAAAGAGAAGAAATTATTGATCAGATGACTGAAGCGTGTTTGAATCAGTCACTGGATGCTCTTCTATCAAGATTTTTACTCATGAAAGAAGACTATGAACTTATAAGCACCAAACCTACAAGGACATCAAAAGTCCGACAACTGCTTGATACTTCAGATAGCCAAGGAGAGGAATTTGCCAGAATTATAATACAGAAGTTGAAAGATAACAAACAACTAGGGCTTCAACCTTATCCAGACATTGCATCTAGTTCTTTAAGATTGTAGCTTTGAATTTATTATTTCTCTAGGAAACCATGTGAATATTTCTTATAATTTCTTGTTTCTATGTAGTAGTTTTATATATGTACTGCTTTGTCTTTCCTATGCCTTTGTGGAGTCCCAGAAATGACACTTGAGTTCATCTAGACTGTTTGGTGAGTTACCAATTGATCAGTCGGAGTGCAGTCATAAAGCCAAACGACACATTGACTCAATTCATAAAAGTATTTTGTTTATACATGACAAAGAAAAACATTAAATGTTCCCTGTTTTACATATGTTCTGTTTATACATATCCTTTTCTTTAACCTCATAGGATTGAGACAATCCATCTTAACTCAGAGTATCATTTTTTCTCCCTCCATCTGGTCTTTCCCATAGAGGGAGAAAAGAAACTAGGTGCTCTATTTTGGGGCTTGTATGTTGCGTGTAATAACTTCTTTCAGTTATACTGGTTACTCATCTCGAGATCGGAAAAGACAGCTGGGTTGGAGAAAGTTTACACTCATTTTTACAGGATTTTTTTATTATGGTTTTTTTTCTCATTTTGTTGCCAGGACAAGCACTTCACACTACTGCATATGAAGAATATGAGTCCAAAGAGCACCCCGAGGTCAAGGAGGACACTGTGCTGATCATCTTTGTTCTGCTAAGAATTGATTCATGAAAAGGATGTAACTATACTCTTTTCCACTATTTGGTTACGCCTGCTTAAAATCCGTTTGAAATCATAGTATGTTCAGATCCACATACAGCTTAGACAAGGGAGCCCTCAGTTAACATCTCTTTTACATTTCCTTATTTAATGCCTCCTCTACCTTTATGACCTGCTGTAAATACTTCTCATCTCATGTTACTAGACCAAACTTTTAATTCTATTTAATTTTTAGTATTTACCGGATGAGCAGTAGTTTGGGTCTGTACAAAGATCAAGTATGCACTGCCCTGCCAGTGTGTGGAGGTGACAGATACATTAGCCACTGTGTCAAAATCTGCTACTTCTGCTGTTTAACTCCAGTACTATGAAAGAGGAACAGAGTTTATGTGCAACTGAAACACTCAGCACTCCTTTTGACTGTGGCAGCAAAGCCAGGGTTGGCGAGGACAATCAAGGCCCAGTTATGCAGTTCATGCATAAATTCTCTGTTGGGAAGCCCAAATCTGGGGTTGTCCTATAGTCATGCTAGATCAGTGGATGTGTCAGGTGGGACCCTGCTCTGTGAGAGAAAGGGTTGCAAGCGCTTGGGAAGACTACCATTTGAAAATCTCATTGTTTTTCCCCACATACCTTCCAATATGCAATAGTATTTTGTGCACTCCTCGCTTCTTCATGGCAATTCCTATCATATTTTTCAGCTTTTTCACTCCAAGAAGGAATGCTGCTGATGTTTCAGAGCATTGTGCTTGCTCACAGTAAAAGCTTTTCTCTGAGTTGTTACAGATCATTGAGAGCCTTTTCAAATGTACATCTAAAAATGTCTTTTTGCATGTACATGGGGAAAAGCAGAAATATAGGACTGGACATACTATTTTGCAGTCATTGCCATTAGATTTCATAAGCCCTTGCAACACCTAGTCACTTAGTAGTGGCTGATCCTCATGTTCTGCTCCCATACCTTGAGTTTACATGGTTGGTAGAGGTTCTTTGCAGTGGTCTGCATGCTGTGCTCTGTCATAGTATCATAGAATCACTAAGGTTGGAAAGCCCTCAGATCATTTAGTCCAACTATCAACTCAGTACTAGGATGACCACTAAACTATATCCTGAAGTGCCACGTCTACAAGTTTTTTGAACATCTTCAGGGATGGCGACTCCACCACTTCCCCTGGTAGCCCGTGCCAATGCCTCACCATTCTTTAAGTAAGGAAATTTTTCCTTATATCCAATCTAAACCTCCTCTAGTTCTGCATCAACTTCATAGGAAAGGAAGTAAAGATCTGATTTTACCAAGACGACACAAATGGTGGCCTCTGTTTGTCATTCAGACTCTTGTAGCTAATGGCAGAGGGTCTTTGGCAGTATTTTTTCAATTGAGGTTGATTCTAAGTGCATCTGTTGTAGCCAAGGTATGTAGGAACCTGTGATGACCAAGCACTAAGTCACGGAGGCCAGAGGTAAGGAACAGGAGAAACCAGAGCACTTGGCAGAGGTGTAGCTGAATCAGGGCAATGGTATGAACGAAGAGGGCTCTGGAAATAATTGAAGTACTCTTGTTTCAAGTGTAGAGTATGAAAAGCCTTCCTGAGGAGTAATGGAAAATGTCACAGGCTTTTTCACGCAAGTGTACTTCACTTTGCAGTTCTGTAAGCCGATGTGTGTATGTGCAGCTATAACACACTGTAGCAGACGGATGCAGGAATGTTTACCTTAAACATTTCTTAGCACATTACAAACCACCAGCTTGGTACAGAACAGACCACCAGCAAAAATGAGACCAGTTTCTGGCCCTGTGTGGCAAACTGATAAATGCCAAATAGACTATGGGAGAGGGGTATAAAGAGCTGATAAGGCTAAGAAAGATACCTCAAACAGCCTTGGCACCGAACAAAGGAGGGAAGGAGTCTTGTGAGGGCAGGAGGGCCTTGCCTAGTAGCTTATCTTCCATGGACAGTTAACTGGCAGTTGCATATGCTAATGAAGATTATCATAAACAAAGAAGTGCCTTGCTCCCCTACCTCACATACTGCAAGTTCAGTTGTCGAAAAGCGTGTATAAATTGAGGTAAGAAAAAGCAGAGAGACGAGAAGAAAGCAGAAAAAGAAGGGAAGAAGAAAAGATGATGGGTGCATCCCTGAACCCTCACTGGCAGAAGTAACACAAAAACCTGGACCGGTGATCTCTCTCCCTCTCTCTCTCTCTCTCCCCCCCTCCCTCGCCCTTTCCTCTTTCTCACTAAGTAGCGCAAAGCCTGTCATACTGCTTACTTAGTTTATACTTAATTTCTTTCTTGTAATCGTTAAGTATAATACAGCTTGCTATGATTTACATGTCCTTTTTCCTTGTTATCATTAAGTAACGCAAGGCACAACATATGGCTTGCTCTAGTTCGTTATGTATTCAGTCTTTTCCTGGTTATCCTTAAGTCATATTATATTGCTTGCCCTAATGTGTCATATACTTGAACAATTATCGTGAGTCCAATCTATACACTGGGGGAATTTAATACGTGTTTGCGTATGGACCTTGAGACTTGTCTCATCTTTGTCCACTCCATTAGAGAATTACGAATATGTCACTCGTCCCTCTCTTCTGGGTGGGATATGGCACACACAGAAGAATTGTTATGAGCAGCAAGTTGGCACATGAGAATCCTTACTGCACAAGTGCTAGTCAAAGTCTGTAAGACTGTAAATAAACAAGAAAAATATGTTATAAAGGAAGTCACATTTACTTCTTCATATTAGCCATCGCGCTTGGTTAAAATGCAATTAAGTGTAATCTTCCTTTGCAAAGGAACTAAATTTTGCATTCACAGAAGCAATGTTCCAGAAAGAAATTATTTTCGTGCATGCTGCATACTTTATGATTGCTCAATGCTGATGTGCTGTTACCATAGATTTGTGGGAAATGTCATGTAGGACGTAACTGTCAGGTTCAGACCAATAGTAATACAGTAAGACTTAATGAAGAAAATGTTTCGTTTCATGTTCCAGCATGCAGCCTCTACAGAATTAAAGCAAAAGGCTGAAACTGGCTCAGGAGGGGGATATATAAACAGCATAAAGGTGCTCTTCAGCTCTAAGGAGGAGGTAAATGTCTGATGAAACAGTCCCTCAGCGTAGCACACAATCAATAAACCAGTTTGGTCCCCCAAATCAGAAACAGGAGAAATTCAGAGTGAAAGTAATTACATATTCTTGAAAATATGTATTCTGGTTTTTAGGCTATGGGTTGTTAACACCACCCTTACACAAGAAAAAAATTTTTAGATGGCAGAGGTTCTGGTTAAGGAATGTGGTGCTCAGCCTCCCTGTTCTTCCACCAGAGAACAACATCCCTGCAAAACAATTCTGTTGCCAAAATGTTTTTTGTTATATTATAAAGTACATAAGAAAAGCAGGCAGCTGGAATTGTGCAAGGCAGACTTCTCTTCTTTTAAGGCAGACTTTCTCATCTTTTAAGGCAGACTTAGAGAGCTCTCAGGGATCAAAAATCATCCTTCACAGATGAAAATAAAGCACCTTGGAGGCTGTTTATTCAAAATGTGTTTTGTCATCCTCCTTTGAGTATTGTTTTAAACAACACAGCCATTGCTGTGTAAACATTAACTGTAGCCCTGTCTCAGTCTATCACAGAAAGCATCTTTTACAAGATGTTATTTTAAGAGGAAGAAACAGGAAGAAGACTGACTTCATGATAGAAAGATTCGTGTGGTTTTTATTAGTCCTTCAAGTCTCTGCGGGTTACAGCGTGGAAGGCGCAACATGATACAACTCTCCTGCTTGTTTTCCAGATGGATTACTGAGGCTGATTGGACGGATATCTGTAGTTGAATTCAGTTATTTCACCTCCCTGTGTGCGTTAGCCCATTCTGATGAAGTCCTGCTATCTGGTGCCTCAACTCAGTCCGATGATTTAAGACTCTTGATCTGCTGGATCAGCTCCTTCCACGCGCCCTTTGGTTCATGGGTTCAAATCTTTGCCTTACTCGTGGCCTTGTTGTTCACGGAAAACAAAAAATCCAGGTTAGTGTTCTTGCATTTATTAACCTTGTGTTCTGCCCAGAACACTTGATTTTCTGGATATTTGCTTGTTTCAGTAGATATTGTGCTGTATACTATACCGGCTTTTCAAAAGTACTTTATAGACAGGGCAATATATTGTTTCAGAAGACAAAGCGGAAGACGCTCAGTAAGTAATTTCTCTTTGTGTTTTTTTCTTTGTTTTTTTCTTAAAGCTTATTTAATTAAAACAAGATCTTAACACCAGATCAGCCTGTTTTGTGCATCATGCATCTTGTCATAAATGACTAGATACAGATATATAATTTCTTCATAAAGAGAAATAACTAAGTTGATAAATATTTAACAATTAGTAGATTAAATTTAAAAGAAAATACATCAAAAAAACCAACCCAGAAGAACTTAAAGTTGTTTGAAATTAAATACTACTTATGATTTTCAGTTAACTATCACTCCTTGCTAGTCTCCCCACTCTGAAAATCTTTCTATTTTGGCAAGATATGCCACTACAGTGTTAGCAAAAAGTCTTATTGTGGCTTTCTAAATTAACAAGAAGGAAGTAGACTTCATTTGTTTCACATTAACATCTTGGAGGTGTTATTTCCCAACAGAAGTTGGGAAAGAACTATTGTTGCAGTGACACATGGATGAAGGACTTCTTCCCCCTAACCTTCCTTTTGTCTTACTTCTATAACAACTTTCTAAGGAATAGAGAGCAGCTGATATTTAAGCTGCCTGCTTCTGCCTGCTAATGTCCTCAGTTGAGGGAAACCACATTGCAGGAGAGTCTGGGATCTTTCTTCTTGAAAGCTCTTGTGATTTTAGCATTCATTCTACTGTAATAAAAACAGCAGCTAAAGGCAAGCATAAACAGAGGGAAGAGGCTCCTTTTATTAGCGTTAACATACCTGTCCTGGTGAAACAAATTTAAAGCAGCAGCTAGAGAGTCACTATTCAATTACAGTAGTCTTTCTGCTAAAGGAAGCAAGTATATCACCTAACCTCTGGTAAGCTGCTACCTTCTCATTTTAATACCTTTCTTAGATTTGGACTGCAGTAACTTCTCTCTCAAATACCCTCTGTGATTTGCTTTAGTATGGGAATGGGGTGCTGAGGGGGGCAAGTCATTCCTACAGGAAAACCAGCCTCTGACCACAGTAATGTGGTCGCAGCATGTGAAGCATTAATTCATTAAATATTTTCATGAACATAAAATTTAAAACCCAAAAGCAAATATGTTCATTTCCTACTGAGTGAGATATGTTTTCTTCAGAGGAGGTCAAAGTGGATTTTTTGTTTTTATTTGCTTTTATTATTATTATTGCTAAGAGTGTTTTATTTCATGCTATTTCTTCATCATGTATAATCTTGTTTTGTTTGCTTGATCTCCTCTTTGGAAGACGTTCAACAGTATAATCTGTCACAAACACCCTTTAAGACCCTTTAAGGTTATGCTCAGCAACAATGTTTTGAAGTTTGATCTACACATTTGTGGTCATGTTGAAAACTGCTGGCTCATCTAATTTCATGTTTGAATAGCTATTAATATAAATGTATATGGTTGTGATCTTTTATTATTTTTGATAAATCTGCTATAGGCAAGAGAAAATTAGAGTATACTTGGAGAAAATAAGAGATTGCTCATGACTTTTAAAATGGCTTTCTACATATATATTGATTTCTAGTACATACATAATTAAAATATGCTATATTTTGTTTCTAAATATCATCCTTAATGTCATTAATTTTCTGACTGAAACCAGAGAATATTGGGATTTAGCAGTTTTATTGCCTGGTTTGACTTTGTTATGTTCATTGGTGGCATAGCAGACTTTCATTACGGAGAAATTGTGTGGCAGAAGACAGCAATCACCTAAGGAAAAGGCCATTAAATTATCTGAAATAATGTTTAGTAAATTTGATGTCCAGCATGTTGCAACATCTTTGATAGGAGATGACTTTCTAGATGCCATCAGTTCTCAAGGGAATCTGCCGAAGGGAATAATATTTAGTCTCTGAAAGAGATCCTCTTGTTTACTAGTATTTCTTTAATTCAAAGCTGAGATAACATGTCCTAACAAAGAGGCAGCTTGGTCCTTCTGGAAGTCTATGGAGCAGTTTACAAGATGTCACACTTCCATAGTGCCTGACTAAGCCTTGCTTAATCATTTGGCAAAGGTTAATTACCTCCTGAAGAAGGAGGCAATCACTCATATGGCTGTAGATTCCTAAAGGATGGGAAGTGTCTGAGAAAATCCTGCCTTGTGTAACCAGTCCTGCATTAATTTATGGAAGAACTGTTTTTAAGTTCAGCTCTGATTTTCAACTGCTATCAAGCTGTCCCTTCTTCCTTCACTTTTTTTGTATGGCTTCTGGCAGTGGCTTGACTCAAAAATGAGCTACTGAGAATTACCTGTATATGTTGTTACTGTTTTCTTTAACTTCTCAGGTGTGGGTCTACCAGTCCTTTCTGCTGCTCTCCATGCATAAAGCTGGGATATAAACATAAGATTACAAAGGGTTTAGGGCCATTAATCCTGTCTGTGCTCTCAAGGCATTCTGCATTTTCTGAGAGGAAAATTTTCCTCCATTTGTTGAGGCAGCCCCTAAGGAAGTGCGGGAGTTGCATGGAAACAAGGTTCTGAAGTTCTGCTGATGCAAGGCACAGGCAAATGTATGCAGCTGTTTCATTCAGCCTGCTGCAGCCTCTGTGGAACATCAGCACGATGATGCCTGTCTGAATCTGATTTCCAGAAAGCAATAGTTCTTTCTGCTTGTCACAGTCTGCACGACCAAGAGAGCAGGAACATTCCTTCAAGTCAGGGAGCTTTTATGTCTTGCTCTTCAGAATTCATACACAAGAGCCACTATAATACATGTACTTCTATTTTTGATGTCATAGCCAGGCTCTTTTCAGTGATGTCCAATGACAGGACAAGGGGCAATGGGTACAAGCTGGAACATAGGAGGTTCCACAAAAATATTAGAAAAACTTTTTCACTGTGAGGGTAACAGAGCACTGGCACAGGCTGCCCAGAGAGGTTGTGGAGTCTCGTTCTCTGGAGACACTCAAAACTCGTCTGGACACGTCCTGTGTGACCTACTGTAGGTGATCCTGCTCTCACAGGGGGGCTGGACTAGATGATCTTTCGAGGTCTCTTCCAACCTCAAACATTCTGTGATTCTGTGATTCTGTGATAAAGTTTTATTCTTGTAATAGAGCTAGCCTTTAAAAAACATGACCGTGCTAAAGCAGAATGCCAGAATCGCAAAGAAACTCCCTTTTTAAATTACTGCATAAATTAAATCTTTCCATTCTCCAGAAGCCACTGCTAGACAATTCACCATAAGAATATGTTAGCTATTATAATACATGATTTTCCAACTGAAAATGACCACCAACCTGACGGTTGTCCCCAGCATGTAAGCCCTCCCAGACTTTAGCTCATACTGGCTCTCACTTGGATTATGTGCACCCTTCAAAGTGTGACTTACTGACATGCCTAGGTGACAGAGAACAGCCATGCTTGAAGATCTAGGCTTCTTAGCTTAAGCTTTTTCGGCACACCATTTTGAAGTACAAGCAACAGTGATGGTCCCAGAGAGGGGCGATGGTAGCATGTGGATGAAGTGACAGCAACGACGATAAGGCAGGACTACAGGCCAGGTTCAGTAGGAACAAAATAGCAGGAGCTATAAATGAGAGAAGGGGTTAAACTGTGGCAACAGACACTGGGCATAGCCTCAAATTCTTTTCATCACTGATGAAATCAGTGCACTGTCAAATCTAGTGGGAATATTTCTATTAACTTAGGGGGAGTGGAAGAGGGGTGGGCATAAGCTATTTAAAAGATTTTGTTCTTAAAATGGTCCTTTCTTTCACACAAACAGAAAAATGGTGTTAGTAGGAAACTGGAAATGTTTATCAGGAATTTTAAGGAAGATACAAGACTGGTGTAATGGATGCCTGAAAATCCTCCCCCCAGACCAACTTGCTGGTTTTTTATTCTTAAAGGGAAAAAGTGAGACAAAAGAGGTAAAGAGGAGGTCAGCAAAAGATAGGAGACTTAGCAGTCTCTATTGAATACCTGTAGCAAGAAT
The DNA here is from genome assembly GCF_000703405.1 of Apaloderma vittatum. Taxonomy (NCBI): domain Eukaryota; kingdom Metazoa; phylum Chordata; class Aves; order Trogoniformes; family Trogonidae; genus Apaloderma; species Apaloderma vittatum. The sequence goes on along the minus strand of NW_009729428.1, from coordinate 23,420 downwards.
TAATATTTAACTTTACACCAGTGTTTCCACAGTGCTCCTGTGGTTAGAGAAAGTGCCATTGGGATGAGGAAAGCATTTAATTTTTAAAGAGAGTTTGATGTCTTTTAATCTTTAACCTTCATCAGGCCTCATTACTTATCTGATCAACTAGGAAACTGAATTGCACCAAAAAAAAAGCTGGAAAAGAACACATATATTTATAAACTATTCAGGGCTGCTAAAAGACATACTTTACAAAAGAAAGCAAACCTTTCAGGAAGTTTGGGGAGGGCAGGTTCTTTGTTTAAACTGGACATTGACCCACGTTTTAAAAACATAAATTTGTGGTCAAATGTTTTTGGCCAGTGTTGCATGGAGGAGCTTTGTTCTACTTGGATAACTTGGCTTTAGCTCATAAAATTTCACGGAAGTTTTCTTTGGAAGTGTTTTAGAGTGTGTGTAGAGGAGAGAAGAGAAGGAGAAATAAATTTCTTTTGAGAGAGGCACCAAAATAATTCATTGTTTTAAGTAAGCATTGGTATGAATCAGCAGGACTCAAGAGTTGAGTCCTGGCTGTTATATTTCCTTCCCCATCCCTCAGGACCTCAGATCCAGAGGGTACGATGTGTGTAAAAGGCTGATTTATCAACGTATCTGTGCAGTTACGTCACTTCTCCCAGCTCCCATCATATTTGGATCCTGCCCTGCAAGCACCAGACAGGGAAGCTTGTACATTGATGTTTTGTTGGACTCCTTCATACAAAAGTGTTCCAAGGGACAGGGTGTTCAAAACTCAATCCTTTTGTATGCCAGTGGTTTCTACCCAGAAGTCAAGTGAGGTTAATAACTAAACAAGCTGCATTATTCTCTACAGCAGTAATCTCATCTCTAGGAACAGCTAAAGCTCTCTTCTTAATCCTCACATTAATGTTAACCTGAGGCTGGAGTTCTTGAGTATCTTTTTTTTTCTCTTTTCTCTTGTGTTCCTCAGCAGATAATTTTCAGGTGGATATGATTTGATGAAATAAATAATACTGAAATAAAGTTTTTCCTGGCATGAGAACAAAATATAAGGAGAAGTATAACTGTATTAGAACATGTTTCCAGGGGTACAGTGTATCCTTTTTTCCTAAAGTAGCATCAATAACATAATGTAGAATTATAGTTCAAGATAAATAATGAAAGTGAACTCAGAGTTCATGAAAGATTCAGAATCTATAACCAAAGACAGCAGCCTCACATTTATACATCAAAATGGTATGAAACAGTGAAAGTGAAGAAAATCCACTAGTATGTGGTTTCTGGACTGCAAGATAAAAACAGGCAAAATAATTACTCTTTGTACTATTTACGATTTCTATGCTAATTATCCTATCCATGTCTCTTTTGCCATGTGCGTTACAAAAGATGTTCTCTCCTCTTGTTTTCAGGTAGTGAGAATTGAAGATGCCAGCGCCCTGGAAAATGTGCTGCAATAAAAAATCCAGAGCTATGAATGGAAAAGCTGAAATGGCAGAGACAAGTGAAAAAATGCAGATGAAAAAACAAATCACATTACTAAATGGGATTTCTTTAATTGTGGGCAATATGATTGGCTCTGGGATATTTGTGTCACCCAGAGGTGTTTTAATGTACAGTGCTTCCTGTGGACTGTCTCTAGTCATCTGGGCACTTGGTGGGATATTTTCACTGTTCGGAGCTTTGTGTTACGCTGAGTTGGGAACATCCATTGTTAAATCTGGAGGCAGTTATGCCTATATCTTGGAAGCATTTGGTGCATTTGTGGCCTTCATCAGACTCTGGTCTTCCTTGCTAATCATTGAACCAACAACTCAGGCAGTGATAGCTATCACGTTTGCTAACTATATTGTTCAACCTATTTTTCCTCATTGTGAGCCGCCATATGACGCCGTCAGGTTGATTGCAGCTGCTTGTATATGTAAGTAAAATTATAATTCCTAGAAGTTAAGAACTATAATTGTAGGTGCCCAGAGAGATTTTTCTGAATTTTTATTCATTTGCATTCTGTGAAAATAATTATTGCCTTTCTAAAGCATGTTCTTAGGAGTCAATAATCTTTTATTCAGATGGATTTTGTTTGGAGTTAGGATTATTAGGGAACAAAGGAGAATCACAGCAATTTGGCTGGGGAAAATTATGACTGCTGATGAAAGATACATTTATCTCTATGGATCTCGGGCCAAATTGGTCCATGCTCTCTCCCGTATTTCTTGCAAATCGAAAAAAAAGTCAAAAAATCTGAAAATTCATATAAACTTAAAAATGCATGCAGTAAAACATGTTCTTTCCAGTGTTTCAAATAGCACTTTATAGCATCACAAATGACTCCTAAATATTCAGTATTGAAAACATCAGTCAACAGACACTTCATTTTTAAGAAATAAACCTATAATTCTAGCAGTTACTGATATATACTACTGTACTTTTATGTAAGAGGTATACAGTTAAGTTCTACTACAAAGATTTTTTTTAAATTATAGGGCATACAAACTTATTTCAATGTGTATGTCACATTTAGAATCATAGAACCACAGAATCACAGAATCATAGAATCATAGAATAATTTGGGTTGGAACAGACCATTAAAGGTCATCTCATCCAACCCCTCTGCAATGAGTAGGCACATCTTTAACTAGATCAGATTGATTAGAGCCTGGATTGGATTTAACTCTGTTCACCATGACTTTTTGGGCCTGGGCATCCAGCTAGCTTTTCACCCCTCAAAATTTTCACCTGTCCAAGCCATGAGCAACCAATTTCTCCAGTTTCATTTCATCCCTTGCCAAGTTCAGCTTCAGCCACACCTTGGTCTTCCTGATCCCATCCTTTCATAATGGCAGTGTCTCTATACTCTTCCCAGGATATATGCCTCTACTTCCACTGCCTGTGCATTTCCTTCTTGCCCTTTAGTTCGACCAGCAGGTCTCGACTCAGCCATGCTGGTGTCTTGTCTTCCTTGCTTGCTTTCTTACAAAAGGCGATTGAGAGCTCTTGTGTTCTATGGAAAGTGTCTATATCCCTCAGGACTGCAAACTTCACCCAGTGCATTATCACTGCAGCCCACGCTGCCTCCAATCCAGACATCACCAATTAGCTCACTTGCATTGCTGACCATCAGGTCAAGTATCACATTCCCTCTGGTAAGCTTGCTCATTACCTGGCCTCAGAAGTTATCCAAGATTGCCTACAGCTCATCATGCTACTTTTCCAGCAGATATTGGGGTGGCTGAATTCCCCCAGCCGGATGAGAGCCCGCACACATGAAGCCTCCTGTAGCTGGAGTAAGAAGGTTTCATCAGCAGGCCCCCCTTGATCGGGTAGCCTGTGGAAGGCACCAGCCACAAGGTTCTCCTTGATGCCTCAGTCTCTAATTCTTGCCCATAAGCTTTCAACCTGATGTAGAGGGCAACTTCTCTGCCCCTCTTTCTTTACTAGAGCAAGGTTTATGGAAGTCATTATTTACAGACATGTTTAAATTTATACTTAAACCTGACATTAGGAGTGATCATTATATAAGATATTGGGGGGGTTTAATACAAGAATAAAAACAGAATTCTGTCCCCATTGCATAACATTAGTATATTAGTAGGAAATACTGGTGGCAAATCAAGTGCTGCTTCTGTATTCCTATTAGATTCTGTCAAAACTGAGGCTTGAGAGAATTTTGTAAGTACTTCTGTAATCTTCAGACTCAGGGTCAAAGTGTGGATGAAAAGGATTCTAATCCATGGGCACAGAGTAACAGTGTGCTAGCCTGACTCATTTCAGTATCTTATCCACCGCATCCAAATTTTTTGATGTAGAAGTTGTCCTTACTCTGTATATAGGCTAGAGTGTGGAGAACTTGGGGGAAAACTGTGAAGTAAGGATATAAACTGTAAACAAAAGGATATAAAAAAATCTCACCTTTTGCATGTGAGCAACTCTGTTGCCTTTAGTAAAATTTAAAGATTATTTAAAATGAGCAGGAGGTGGTCCTAAAATTCAAAAGTTGATGTGTTTTGTCTTATCTATTGTCATGGAAATGGCGTACTTCAGAAAACTGTTGTGTAAATCTTAAACCAAGTATATCATTCACTTTAATAAATCTAGGTCGTCCTGAAATGGTGGTATCTGGAAAGATTGATTTGAAATATGTTTTAAGTGATGTAAAATATACAGCGGTTCTCTCATGCATGTTCTTTTTCTCTGCAGGTTCCTTAACATTTATTAATTGTGTTAATGTGAAATGGGGAACCCGTGTGCAAGATATTTTCACATATGCTAAAGTTATGGCTCTTATCTTGGTGGTATCTGTTGGCCTTTACAAAATTGGTAAAGGTAAGAATAATTTCCATTTACTTAAATTCTTAAAAATGAACCATATATGAATTTCACAACCTGTGTGGGAAGACCAGGCTCCTTAAGACTTAGAAAGTGGTCTCTATTTTGGAAAAAAACATCTGCCATAGGAAGGTCAGAGGAATTTTAAAGCTTGTTAGGCAATGGGCGTTTAATTATTGTTCTATCTTTAACGTGGCGAACCAACACATGCCAAGTTCTGTGTTGCTCGGGCTGAATAGCAAATAGAAGGTGAATTAACAACAGTTTAGTGCTAACTAGTTTAAAGTCAGCCTCAGTGTCTCTGACTCACGCTTATTAAAGGCTGGAGTTGCTACTGTCCCATGACAGGACAGCACAGCCAAAATTGCCAGATGAGTCCTTTGCATCACTCCACATCCCCAATTGCCCTTCCCTGCCTGTTGCAGACACACACTGAGGAGGGGGGAACTCATTCTTCATTAAAGTTTATTAATATTTATAAATATGTATTAATGGTTATAGATATGAAGGGTGAGGGTCAGGAGGATGGAGACAGGCTCTTCTTAGTGATGTCCAATGAAAGGACAAGGGACAACAGGTGCAAGCTGGAGCACAGGAGGTTCCACAAAAACATTAAAAAATCCTTTCAGTATGAGGGTGACAGAGCACTGGAATAGGCTGCCCAGAGGGGTTGTGGGGTCTCCTCTGGAGTCGTTCAAAACCTGCCTGGACGCGTTCCTGTGTGACCTACTGTAGGTGATCCTGCTCTGGCAGGGGGGCTGGACTAGATGATCTTTTGAGGTCCCTTCCAACCTCTAATATTCTGTGATTCTGTGTGATTCTGTGATTCATTGATGAGAGGGTGAGCTTGGTCCTAGAGACAAGGGAGAGGACTAGGGAGGTCCTATGAATCACTGCGGTACATCACAGGACAGATGAGCCATGCTATATCAGCAGTAATTGCACTGAATTGACTACACTGAAAAGCTGGAGACCAGTTTATTCTGGCGCTTCCTCTGATCTTTGCATATGAAAATAGATTATATTATATTAATTTGAGTCTCTGGTACAGTGAAGACTCTTCCAACTCTATTTGTTGCTTAGTTACTAAGGTTTCTTCATTTTCCTTTTCCATGAAATTCCTAAATAGCTGTTATATCTTTATTCAGTTAAAATAAAGATGGTTTTCGCTTTTTGGTTCAGGAATTGTCTTTTTTCTCCTGCGGAAACTAGATTAGTAAACCTAATGAGTGCACTTGCCCTTCTGTGTTTGCTGTCTTTCTCCTTTCCTTAGCTGCAGTTCTAATGCATCAGCTGTTACACTGTAAAGCTACCTCAGGCTTTTAAGAGAGATTTTTTTTTGTTTAGCCAGTATCCATGCATGTCAGTTGTCATTGGTTTGTTCAAGCCTAACAAAACCTGAACGAACCCAGTCCTAAGGGCACAAATGTGAAAATGCAGAGGAAGAGCACTGTTTAAAGGCTGCCGTTACATGATGGAGTAGTTCCCTCATAAAGCTGCTGCAGTTTTAAAGTTCTGAGTCTGTGGTTTACCCCTACAGCAGCTTTGCTCTGTCCCCATAGTCATGAATTTACCTGTGTTTTCACCAGGGGCCATTCCCTCTGGTCTTGCATCCACATAACACCCACAGGGTTCTTTGCTTTGCTCTGTGGGGTCAGGGAGGGTCAAGGCAGAGAGGAAATATTGTGAGGAACTCAAAATGCTGAGGGCTTTTAGTGGTAGTAAAGGTCTCGTCTCTGCTTTGTTTAAGCAGAACTAAGCCCTTAAATGCAGAAAAGACCAGGAGGAGGAATGATGTAGACTTCTGGAGGAAGCTATGATTGGGTCAGTGCACTCTTTTAAACTCAGAAGCTCTTTTAAGGAAACCAATGATTATGATGTTTTAGCCCTGCCATATTACTTCTGATGTGCTCACTTACACATCTTTTTTTAAAAACACTGTAAATATACATGATTTTGAATATCAGCTGTCTTTAAAAGAGCTTTTCTTGGTCCTTATGATTTTTTTTTATTTTTCTTTCCAACCATTTTCTTCCTCAAAGTGTGTGTACATTCTGTAGTTTCACCTTCTTCAGCTCAGTCTCCTAGTAGTTACAGCTCTTCAAAGACTGAGTTGCTTTTGTGTTATCTATAAACTCCTTAGTTCAACTGCAGCGTGAAGTTGTTCCATATTACAGCTAAGATCTTACTTTCGTCCCTAACAGAGGTTTCACCATGTTTCTGTCTTCTTTCATAGTTAACCCACTTCCATTTATACTATGCAGTTGGCTTTCCCTCCTGCAAACTCAGCCAGGCCTTTCTTTCCCTTCCCAGAAGCGCAGTGAAGGCACGTGCAGTTTCATTAATATTTCATCTGTCTTGCAGTGCTCTGCAGGTTGTCATCTCAACCAATTGCGCTAAATTAGAAGAGAATTTTGAAAGGAAAGATTTTTGAGGTCTCCTCTCTTAATTTTGGGGAACACCTATGTGGGGCAGAGCATCCCACCAAGAACCATGACTCCAGGTGTTCCCTCCCCAGTGGCTGCTAATTCAGCTGGTGAAAATAGATATGAGGAACAAATATGAGACAGATTTAGGAACTGAAATTGGGTTTCCCAAGTGCCTCTCCCTGAGCGGAAGGACATAACACAATCTTAGTATGTCTCCTTCCTCTGGTAGGGTATACAGCAGTGCCAGGACATAGAATCATAGAATCATAGAATGGCATAGGCTGGACATGAGAACACTGTGAATTCTGATAGAATTACACAAGTCACATCTAATTAACAACCACAGGAAAATGTCTTCTGCTATCTCCCCGTACAAGAGTATCTATCTGTAGGTATGACTGAAACTTTCCTATTTATCAAGCGGAAGTATAAGCTGTGCACTTCTAGAAATACTAATGAAACCTGGATGTGGTGGGGTTTTATCTCTTTTCGGTTAGCTGAGACTTTTAGCGTAGTGTCCTTCCGCATCATAATCCTTGAAATGTAACAGAGAGTTGCTACCTGCCGTTTGTACAGGAGAAACAGACAATCTGAGAAATACGTTCGAGGGCTCAGCAACAAACCCAGGGATGATTGCGTTGGCTCTCTACTCTGCCCTCTTCTCCTACTCAGGATGGGACACGCTCAACTACATCACTGAGGAAATGCAGAATCCTGAGAGGTAAACGCATGCTTTTCCTTTGAAAAGCTGAAGTGTCCTTGTAAGACAGGTGATGGCAGGACAAGCTGCTCTGTATTTGTTTCTGACTGGAAATTAATCAAGCTATTTTCTCTGCAAAAACTTTCTTTTCTAAAGAAGAAGTGTGAGAACTCCGATTATTGTCTTCCCTCATCGATCGTATCACACTAATAAATCATTTGTCTGCATATTTTACATCTTACACTTTAGACCAGAATTTTTAAAGGAGGAGAAGAAATCCTTGCTGAAGGAAGAGAGAAAGCATGAGTCCATCTAGCTCTCTAAGATTCCCTACTTCTTTTCAGTCAGACAGAATAATTATTTTATTCTTCCAGGACTGGTTTTGCCACCAGTAGAGTAAGACTGTGTCAGGTTCATGACTGTTTTGTCATGTGATCTTCAGCATTACTGCTTATGGGCAAAATGTTTAATTTTGCTAAAGATGAAAGGTTAAGTAAAAAATAAAAATATCCACAGTAGCACTGGAAATACCACCTCCTCCCCTCTGCAGAGATGTCAACTCCGTGGGAGTTGTGTGCCTCACCTACTCAGACTGATGTCATCTGCCTTGTCTTGAGACATGCATAGGTTATGAGTCAGAAAAAAAGCACCATGATCAAGAAAACTCCTAAGTGTGCATTTAAATCTCTTTGCTTAAGTGTTCTCTTACATTGCTTCATATAAAAGAGAGTATATGATATTTATAGGTATAACTGTACAACTTTTTTCTCTACAACTTGTGACAGAACCACAGGTAGCCATTACTAAGCTGCTTATGGAATTGTCCCACACAGTCGTATATTATTTTGTAACCCCACTATTATAAAAGGATGGATTGCAAAAAGTGATGGAGGTATCCATTCACAAATATCTGAATTTGGGAGCAATCTTCTATTTAAATATTCTTTATTTGAAGAACATGAAATAATTTTTTCATTTTCCCTCTACAGGAATTTACCTCTTTCTATTGCAATTTCAATGCCTATTGTGACTCTTATTTACCTGTTGACTAATATAGCATACTATATAGTGTTGGACATGTCAATAATCATCACAAGTGATGCAGTGGCTGTGGTGAGTTGTCTAAAATAATTAAAACAAAAGTTACTGTATGGATGACACTGTGGGAAAATCTCACGTAGCATACTTCCTGGCAAAACAATTGAAATATTTCCATGCTGAAGGCTGTTGCTTTGTTTTAAACTTTGTTTTCATGTAAAAGTAGCAGTATATTAGAAGGAGCGTATAAAGAATACATATAGTAAATCTGCTTCTCTCAAATCCTCATATATATTCTCTAAATCCTGTTTGTAACCGTACTTCATTGTAAAAGATGCTTTTCCCAGAGTCAGAGAAAGAACTATGAAAAGTGCAGGTGTTTTAATAATCAGGAGTTTTTGCTGTCATTCTAATGTACAGTGTGTGATGTTTGATGCTGCAGAAACACAGCAATATTTTCAACACACAAATGTGCAGTGCTTTTTAAAACCTTACTAATATTTTATACAGAAGTACAGTTACAACACATAGATTTCTACAGGCAGGATCAGAATACGTTGAAGCCAATACGTTTTCTTCCGTTATCTCATTAATTTGATCTAGGCTTAGAATTATTTTTCTTAAGATCTTCTTTTAATGAATCCACCATTTTTATTTCAATACTGATCAATTATTCCAAATTCTACTTTCTCAAGTCATTATTAGGTGTCATAGGGCTATGACACTAAATTTGGGCTAGTGTGTTTTCATAAGAGTTTTCCAGAAATTTCCATATGCTTAAGATGACTGGACTTACTCTTATTTCTTTTTCTATTACAGACGTTTGCCGATGAAACCCTTAGTCATGCTAAGTGGATAATTCCTATAGCAGTGGCCATGTCTTGCTATAGTAGCTTAAACTCATCAATAATTGCAGCATCTAGGTATGAAATACAGGATTTATTTTAAATAATTGAATAAGAGACATTTATTATTAATCTGCATTCTTCACTACTGCATTGTAAAAGTGACATTTTTTTTCCTGTGTCAAGTTGATCCTTCATGATGAAAGGATTGTTACGAACTGACATGTCTTCTCATGATCACCACCAATTGATAAACTAAAGCCACTTGAGAAGAAAGCAGCATTTACAATAGAGTAATGAAAGAATTAATGCTGCCTTTGTCAGAAAGCAACAATCTATTCCTTGGTTCACTGTCTGGTTGTGTCATCTTCTTTTTTTTAGGCTTTTTTATGTTGGAGCCAGGGAAGGACACCTCCCTGACAGTCTGAGCTTGATCCATGTAAAGTGCTTCACACCAGTCCCTGCTCTCCTTTTCAATGTAAGTGACAGCCCAGCCCTGTGCCCAGCCAGGGGTTCGGACACGGGGAGCAGAACACCTCGCCTGTGCCCAGTCATTCTCCTGGGCTTCTGCTCTGGAGAATCATAGAATGTGTTGGGTTGGAAAGGACTTTTAAAGGTCATCTAGTGCAACCCTCCTGCAGTAATCAGGGTCATCTTCCTCAAATGCCCACAATTTCTAAACCACACTGAAGGTGGTGGCATTATTTTGCCAAGTGGAAAGAGAATGGCTTGATTCACATTCATATACGAATAAGATGAGTGAGGAGTATCATGACAACACTCAGAAAATAGAGAATGGCTAAACATGTAACAGTGTAGACAGGATTCTAACAGTCCTTATGTGAGTTTTCAGTGTGTCACTGGAGAAGAATATGGTAGGAACATCTTCAGACCCTGACACAGACTGATTTTCTAGGACTCTATTTATGATAGTAATGACAAAACACTTGATTTTTTTTGCTGGATGCCTATAGCCATACTGACTTTTTCCTGCTGTCACTATACAAATGAATCTTGTGACCCAAAATCAAGGAACCATAAAGTATAGAATTAGTGCAAGTGATTTTAATACATAATCCATAAATCTAATGGTTTAAAGTAAGGGGAAGGATATGCACAAACAGAGAATGTAGAATCATTCAAAAGCATTTCACTGCTGTTTATCTCAACATGATTTCATCTGGTGTCTTCCATTGCCCTGTGTTACAATGGTTTATGAATAGATTATCATACTGGTCCTGTCTGACATCAAATATTTTACTAAAAGTTATAACCTAATTATAAATACTCTTCTCAGAGGGATTCTGCTTGTACCAATAAGATAAGCTAGGCTCCCTTAATACACCGCTTGTTAAAACAGACATTAAATTCCTGGTATTTTAGGTCTTTCCATGCAGGCAGTATAGCAAACAGGCATACCACAGAATTTGCTATAATGTTCTTAGTGTATGAGTGAACTGTGAGAGCCCCCAACAGTAAAAGTAAATTTAAAGTTTTCTTTTGATTTAAGGTAACCAGAACAGCAGAGTAAGCCACTACCTACAGAAAGCTTCTTAGTCTTCTCCTTAGCGCAGCAGAGTCTGGGGCTCCTCAACTGGCCTTAGGAGGGTTTCCTGCCGATGCTGAAACACAGCTTCACAAACCCGACACCTCTTCAGCCAAATGTGGTGGTCTCACTGCTGTGTTTAAGGAAGAGACACCAGCATGTTTCACACAGCGTATCTGCAGATATCTCAGCGTTTTAAGTATGTCCTCCTTGCAAAGTCCAAATTTCTTAGTCCAGACAAGTACATTGGAAACAGGCCATTTTATAACTTACTTTCTCTTAATTTTATAAGCCATGTCTTTATTTTCACATTAAAAAGTCTTTGTTTTTATTATCTCTAGGGCTTAATGACTTTGCTTTATCTCCTTGTGGAAGACGTTTTCGTCCTCATTAATTACTACTGCTTCAACTACTGGTTCTTTGTGGGTCTGTCTATTGCAGGACTAATATATCTGAGATATACCCAGCCACACAGACCACGGCCTGTTAAAGTAAGTAGACAAGCCCTAAAAGCCAGCTTAATGCACGTGTTTACATGATCCTTAATACCACAACCATAATATTATCAGTTACATTATAGACTATCAGCTATAGAAATCCTTTCAACATCCAAGATTGGAAATGAAGGAGCAAAACCCATCTGACTTTCCACAAGAACATCTGTTCTAGTACTTTTACTGTGAGGTTGAAATTATATTTACCATTTCTTTTTTCTTTCACTCAACCTTATAACTATCGTTACTTAAAAATAAACAAGGAATAAATAAATGCCCGCCTGGAACAACCCCCTTTTGTAATGTTCACAGCAGACTGTAGGAGTTCAAAAGCGTGAATAACTAAATATATTTTGTTGATCCCCTCACTACATAGCAGTCATAGAGAGTAAAATGCAAAATTAGTGGTTGACTGTAGAAGAGCATCTGGCTATTGGGAGAGGGAGACTGCACAAAAACAAAGCACGCCTAAAACTTGTGTCTAGTTTTAATCCAGTGATTGTCTGGGAAGTGGAGACGGAAATGCACAGCTTCCCCCAGGCACACAGAAACATTCTCTGGCTCCCGTTTCGCTGCGCACTGTTGGCTCTATGACCTGCATTTTGACTCTGCAGTGATGCAGTGAAAATTATGAGAAACCCAAACTGAGACTCAATCTAAACATTTTTTCCATGTCACTTTCTCTTCGTAACCTCCTAAACCATTTTTAGCAATACATTTTTTTTCCATTCAAATGTAACAGCCTGATTATAAAATAACCACATGGTTCAAGGAAGAGCATAAAAAATCCCAAGCACCTACTGCTAGAAAACTTTCTAGTCTTCCAGAGCAGACCAAATTTTCCTTAAGCATCATCACACTTCATTTCCAAAGTCTCCTCCAAAACATGTGGAAGATAAGGATTAAATCTTACCTTATTGGCAGTTTTGCTACTGACTACTAAAGCAAGGATTACAGTCAGATTATGGATAATTACTGTTTAATTCCTATAAGCATTTACCAGCTTAGTCAACGTCACAAGCCCACATACACTTTTTTCTTTTCTGCTATGTAGCAGGTGGTTGTCATCAATTTACATTCTTAATCTCTGTAAGAAAACATAAATATTTATACCAGTAAACTCCCAGGGGTTACAGCAAGTATTCAAATCTCAACTCCTAGACTCTTAAGAAGGCTCATTACTGCAGAGAGTGAAAAATATTTTACTCAAAAAATAAATTCATAAAGAGATTATTACAACTTTGTTTATTTGTCGTGTGATATTTGCTAAGTGCTCAGGCAAAATGTTTGTAAAACAGTCCCTTCGTTCTGTAGCACCAACATGGTAATTAAAAGTCTAGCTGAGTTAGTTCCCAACCAAAATAACACTTAAAAATTTGCAGTTGAAGTTAGAGGGAAAACTACTCATTACTGATCAGTTTTAAAATACTGCTTTCAAAGACTGATCTCACTAATTCCCATGGAATTGAGCTTGTGCAGCCTGAAAATGATCAGCTACCCAAGTGTGTACCAAATAAGAGTCTCTCAGCAGCGTACACAAAGACAGCAGATTATACTGATTGTAGGCTGTCAAACGATTCAGTACGTAGTAGTCATATAGCCAATAGATGTATTTTTGTTAGTAAAACGTCTTTAATCTGCAAAGCTTAACATTTTTACATCTTTTAATAAATGTTGGGATTTTTTTGTTTGTTTGTTTCCACAGCTTAACCTCTTCTTCCCTATAGCATACTGTTTATGTTCCCTTTTCCTGGTCATAGTTCCTCTCTACAGCGACACAATCAATTCCCTTATTGGCATTGGTATTGCCCTCTCTTTTGCATATTTTTTGGGAGTCTATCTGCCAGTTGAAAAACGACCTAAATGTCTACAGTGGCTCTCTGGTAAGCAGAAGCATCATCTCATCCTAGAGAATGTGCCAAAATTCTGAGTGCTTTGTCAGAAGAAAGAAAGATTAATTTATCCTAGAATCCTTTTCCTTTATGAAGTTTTGCTATGCCTTTGCATATGGCATGTCTGGGATCATTTGCTTCATTACATGGTCCTTAGAACAAAACCATACAAACCTCTACAGAACAATCCAATATGTGGATATAATATGGTCATCTAATATTTTTGGTGTTGACCCACTATGGTGGGTCAATAAAAGCCATGTAGAATTTTGAAGATTAAATACACACATTTTGATATCCTGGAAGTTAGAAATACTGGCATCCCTGCGTGGTCCCTGTGTGTTGCCTGATCTAGTTGAGATGCGTCCCTGCCCATGACAGGGAGGTTGGATTAAGTGATCTCTAAGGTCCCTTCCAGCCTAGGCCATTCTATGATTCTATGATATCATTGCTTCGCTTTTTGTCTAAGGAATGAAACATCCAAGTCAAAGGAGTCCATGCATCTTCATAAATTACGAAATAATGAATTATTGGCCTGAAGGGTAGTTGCAAATTCAGGCAGTTTTGAAAAGCAAAACTTGAATATATTTATTCAGTTTAAACTCAGCTATCAATTTGAAATTTCAATTAAATTTTTTATGCAAGTCTGATTAAACAAGATTTTCTGTTTAATTATTGAGCTCCTTTTGCCTTTACCTATTTTTAACATGCTTAATACAATTGATTAAGGTCCTTTAAGATTTTCCTAATAGCTGTGTAGTGCTTTCAACTTCCTCAAAATCCATATCTAAGATCTATTACAACTTTCTCTCACACATTTTTGCTGTATTACAGCTACGACAACAAAATATGTTCAGATGCTCTTCTACTGTGCTCCATCAGACCTGGACATAGACATGGAACCTACAACAGCTAAAAGTAAATAGAGTTGCCTTGATACTGAGAGCTGTGCCTTGACATTTCCTATCTGGAGAAATTTTCACCATCTAAAGTTCTCCGCATGTGTTCAGTTATACTAAAGCACCAACCACTGTAATATGCATCAGTTTGATGTCTGTTATTTGTGCTTGTTTTATAAACCACTCCATTTTACAGCATTTTTTTTAAATACTGCTTAACAGTGAGTTATCATGTAACACTTCAAAACCATAAAGCATTGTATGAATGAACATTCATTAGTAGATAAGTGCCAAATATTAGATTAATTGCATAATCATAATAAAAGATATTAGGTCTAGTCACAGTCCTAACAAATATATTGATAAATATAACAAAAGACAGACCAGACATTTACAAGATTCAAAACCTGAGTTGGGAAGTAGAAGCCACAGTATACTTCTAAAAATATAACTAAATTTCAGCCAAAGTAAAAGGCATATAATCCAAACTGGTAGACATGCTTTGACTCAACGTGGTATGCACATAATGCATAATATAATATGCACAAATATAAGAGTGTGGTGTTAAACTATTCTAATGCATAGTTCCTGGCATACATAGTTTACCAAAAGGAGAAGACCAAAGTTTTCAGTCATTTAAATTCTGAGAGAAACTCTCATCTGCACATTCATTACCCTTTTGCAGAAAAGGTATTTTCAGCAAAGAAATTATACCATTGTAACCAAAGTACCTGTGCTTTCCAGCAGAACAACCTGCCACGGAGCACTGTAAGAGACTGAGCCAGGTTCCAGCTAGCTTATATTCAGGGAAAACACTTCACTTTTCGTAGTGTCCAGTGCTTGCCTAGAAGTATCAAAGGTGTGAGCCCATGAATCATTACAATTTTTTCCACAGTGGAACTTAATTTAATGAATTCACACAGAGAAATTAAAAACTGTTGATGTTTACATAATCCCTTGAGCCTCTGCCCAACCCTTCATACCTCACCAGTTCCTGCTGGCAGGGTAACCTGCAGGTCTTCTACTGAGCACGCAGAGAGCCTCCAGCATCAGCTGCCAAGTCTTCATGTCACTTAGGTGCCTGTTGCACAATACTCAGCACAGGCACAAGTACTGGACAAGGTCACCCACCAGTGGGTGCTACAGAAGAGAAGGGCTGTTAAGAACTAGAAATGCTCTCTTGAACATTAAGCTTAGCAGTGTGGCACACAGGACCACAGCTGGTCCTAATTCTTAGTCTCCTGAAATGGAAGAGGCAGCAACCGTTGTTTAAAAGAAAAAGCCATCAGACTTGCAACCTAGAGCATAGAAACAGCTGCTCCAGCTATAACATGCTTTGCTGATATGTAGTACTGTTTGTTTTCCTTGTTGGCAAGTCATACTTCCTTTCTGTAATTATCTTTGTGTATAACATACATTGCTTCTAATTGAAGTTTCTTCATTCCTATTCAATTAATCCTAATTCAGGTAATATAATCTTCTACAAGTCCCTGTAGCTTCTAGCATTACTGTCTTCTATTGATGTCTGCCCAGAGAAACAGCAATGGAATAGGCAATCGTTCTTACTTAAACCTTTTTGCATTCCCTTCCAACATTGTAAAGTAATTTTTAGGATTGTAGTATCACGCATCTCCAGCACAGTGTTTGCTTACAGGACTCATATGAATCCTTCTATTTGCATTTCAATGCCATCTGCTGTGGCAGTTTCCTTTCAGGGGTGTTTTCTTTTGATACAAAGTATGAACAATAAAAACATACTAAATTAAGGCAAACATGAAGATATTAGAGCTTTGCTTTTTAGAAGCCACAGCTTTCAAGCACCAAAATCACTTAAGTATCACAATCACAAGAAGACTTAACATATAGCTTAGTTTGCCCAGCTCAGAACATCCCCATGTATTCTGCACACATGCAACACACACCTCTGTTACATTTTGACCCTGTTCTATGGTTGTATGGAAATACTACATTTTTGCCCCATCTCTTCCAAAGCTCTGGTTAATGACAGAGCCGTGGGTCCACCCTGTGTCGGGGCACAAATAGGGTACAAGCCCTACGAGTCATTACCAAATTAAATGCGACAGTCTTTACATCCCCAGATTCCAAAGTCATGCTTAGTGCTATGTGTCACACCAAGGAAGCGCTGTACCATCCTCTGAAGTTTGCAGGACCAAAGTTCCTAAGTGATTTGAGACACCTGAGGTGACATCTCAGGTGGTAACAAATAGCAGGCACTACAGGTAGCGTGATAAGGGCTGTGAACCAAGACCATTTCCATAGAGAATTCTGAGCTGAGAAGCATCTTTTGCTCTCTATTTTTTGCCAAAATCTCTTTTAGCATGAGTCTTAACTTTCTAGGCATGACTCATAGGCCTTCGCTTTCCGTATTTCTGGACAGAATGAAAGTAGTAGTCAGATGACAGGTGATAAATGTGAATAATGGTACTGAAATTCTGTACGGACATCGGAATCTCAGAAATGTTAATGTGTTTGTTGATTTTTCATTCCTTACAAATAACTCATGTAAGTTATTGCGAAAAATCTAAAGCAAGTCATACATGCTGGAGTGTTTAAATAAATAAACATTTGATCTTTGGCAAATGCTGTAGTTGTGTGGTTTTAGAGGGTAAAAATAGTACTGTGAGTGAAATTTGCCCTGCCTTACACCTCACAAGTTGGTTTGCCAGGAGAACAATGAGACTCTGACTCTTGTGTTCTCTATAACACAATGAAATAAGCATTTATGGAAGGAAAATTTTCTAGTTACTCCAGGTGGGACTCTTTCTTACTGCAGTTATGAGCAATTCTTTAACCAAACACTTCCTTATTCAAAAGGAAAACACATTTTTCTGACATTATTCACAGATGCTCAGTTATGCAGTCAAACAAAAAAAACAGTTTTACTTTTTCATAGACGGTATCCAGGCTAAGTATCTCATCATTACATAAACTATTAGAGGAGACTGACATCTAGCTGGTCAGTTGGCATCTCTGCAGTGGAAGGGACTGGGGTTTGGATAAGACTGGAAGCCTCTGGAAGACGTGGCCCATGGAGGTGCAGGCTGAGCTGCGAGGCATAAAGGGAGCCTGGCAGGCTGCAGGGACAAGAGACTGTGGAGAACAGCCAACACAAGTTGGTGTTGATAGAGGAGACACTATTAGCCACAGAAAGACTGAAGATATCTGGGCTTTGCGTGACGCTGAAGAGCCATAAGGGCAGTGTTCCCCAGCTACAGATGTGAAGAAATGTCTTCACACTTTAGATAGGGTGAAGTGTGAAACAACCTGAGAGATGCATAACCTGGCCCTGAGCCAGATCACAGCTCTGCTACAGGACTAAGCGCTTTTGGCACATGTGAGACTTGAAACTGAAGACACTTCCTAAATATCTTTTCTTGAAATTTACCTTCATTGTGTAACAGGAACCTTACAAGTATTACAGCACAATCTTTGAATCTGTAATACTAGATCTGTCAAGTACTAGATCTGTGCCTGTTCTCTAGTTGAGAAGCTATCAGGTTTTGTAAGTCTTCCCATGTTTTTTCTGCAGGACTGATTTTTGACTTTATGAGGAGTGGCAGCCAAGCAACTATGTCAAGTGCTAGAATTTTGCAAGTGGCTCAAAATCTCTAAAACTGAAAAAAAAAAATGCAAATGAGGAAAATAAAATGGAAACCTAAACATGATGTCACACACTAAGCGCAGAATAACTTCTTTGTCTTATACATCAGGAGCCTGAATTGTAACCACAAGAAATTCAAAGTAGTTATTAAAGAACACACGTTTAATGTAACGGATGTCACTGAAAAACAAGAAAGATGAGGTTACTCAAACATCTGGTTATTAGCTAATTACAAAGGTCAGTATTAGAGCCAAAGGAAAGGAGTGGAATTTGTTTTGCGTGACCATGGTTTTCAAACAGATGTCAACATTAAAGCAAATGATTGTGAGCTGATCCTCTTCTCACAGGGAAAATAAATGAGAACGAATTCATTCATGCTACAATTCAGTAAAAAACACAGTAGAAATTAGTAGGTGTTTAAAGAACTGGTCCCAAAATGTGCTCTCTGTGAAGTGATGGAACTGAATACACTTCAGCATACTGACAGAATTCAGCAATATATTTACATAGTGCTCAGAAATGTTCATTCCACAGAGCCAAAACCAACTGTAAGCCACACCTGCTAGAGCGAGGGTAATAAGAGTTTAAGCTAGAAAAAAAAGCCTGCTTGGGGCTGTTTAAGAATGTTCTACCTACATGCAGGGATCAGAAAAAAAGAATGAAATATGCACTAATATCATTGCTCTTTAGTGAGGAAGTGCAAAGAGTCATTTAGGAATAGAAGAAAGGCAAATTTAACAGTAATGATCATAAATTCAAGGAGAAGCTGCTGAACAAGACTCCTGTCCCATTTCGCTGTGTTTCTGCAACAGCACAGAAGAATTTCAGAATCTTGTTGCAATGACACGGCATGTGCTCAGGTCAAAATACGTTCTTTAAGATATTACCTTATTTCTGATTAGCCAGTGCTCTTGAACATACCACGCCATTACATAAGGAAACCTGCAAATTAAATTCACCTCTCTCCCACTATCTTAGGCATTCGATCCTGTTTGTCTCAGTGTGTGTGTGTGGTCATGGAAGCAGAGCTTAAAATTTCCAGCAGAGTTATCTTTGACTCCACAAGAGGGAGAACTCCTTTGCTTGATGCTCTCAGGGAAGAAGGAGCCTGTTGTTCTGAGACCTTTGCTCAGAGCAGCAGAAGCAGAAGAGTGAATGTTCCTGCCGATAGCAAAAGTCCTGAGAAAGACAGGCTTAGCTCCAGTGAGGAGTGTCAGCTACATATTCTGAATAATCCTATACAACAGGGTGCTGCAAATTTAAATGACCTGCTGCAAATTTAAGTGAAGATGAGGTTAAAGTTCAAACAGTCCTCTTTCCTGACAGGATTGCCTTTCTATCTGTAGCAGAAGACAGATTTTCTCATTCTGACTGTTTCATATATATAACAGCACATATGAATATCTAATTCAGAACTTCCCCATTAAGCATAAATAACAAACAAGGTAATAATAGCTAATAGATAATAAATTAGCTATTTTACGGAAATGAAAACAATTGCTCTGTTTGAATGTCTGAGCAATTCTCCATCTTCATTCTTTCCTTTTTACTTCATCTTTTTCTCACATAAAAGTTTTGAAATCTCCAAGTCCCTCTTCTATTGGTAGTGAAGAGCTATTTATAAAGATGACCTTTGGAATAAATAGTGTTTAGGTCAAATAAGTTGCCTGTTGACCACCTGCCAATATGATGTCCATTCATGGGCAACTATGGCCTTTGTTACATATATGTAGTTGTAATCCTTCAGTATGGCTTTGTTGAATTCACTTCTGCTTTAACTGCCTTCTACAGTAATCCCCCAGCTCTGTCCACTCCGTCAAATACCAAGCCATCCTTGCTTTTCTTCTCAGCTTGTGATATCCATCTGCTGCCAGTAATTCTCTCAAGACATTGCTTGCTACAAATCCAGATGGTAAAGGGATGTATACTAGCCTGCTGACCTCCCTGCCTATATCTCAGCTACTCATTACCCAAAATGCGTTAAATAATAGCCGACTTGACAGCATTCCCACATTCCATTCTTGCCCTCGTTTGTCAGTGGCGCAGAGTTTCTGACACCTGTTCGGTTGCTCGCTAGGCTTGGCTAACAACATGGTGGCACCTGGGCCATTTACGATAGTATCATCCCCCACCTTCACACTGCATGAGCTGTGTCTCTTCCTCCTTCTTGGGGACACACATTTAAGCAGGACTGTTTGGACCCACTGCATCTGAGGAGGAAGTTACTGATTCTGAAGCAATTCTGGATGACCCAAAACATACCTCCTCAGTTTCTGTATGACCTTGGATGTCTTGAGCACATCAGCCCTGGCTTCAGATATTATATTGGCTCCTATTCAGCAACAGATGCCTGTGCACAGGATTTATTCCTAATAGTCACTGTAAATAATAGATCAAAACCCAGATATACTAAATATTGAGTTGAGACCTACAAGTCACTAAGGTAATTCTACTTTTCTGAGACAGTGCAGATTACCAAATTTCATGTGTGTTTTGGCATAAGAGAAATGATCTAGCTTTCTAAGACCTTTGAGGCCTTTTGGACAGTAAGGTTTATTCAGTAATCTATATAATTTATATAATCTGCTTCTTGTTCCAGGTGAGGATTCAGCTTTACAGCAAAGTCTCAGAGATCATTACATCACTGTCAGGGTCTGACCAGTCTTAGATGCTGCTGTGAACCTCCTCTTTTAGGGGTCTCAGGAGCAGCAAAGAATGAGGAGAAGTGAGGAGATAAAAACTCTCAGAATAAAAAGACTGAAGGTGTTCATTCTGTTCAGCAAACAGCAATTACTTTCCAAACAGCAATTACTTTACCAAGAAAATGAATTGAGTAACTTGCACACTCAAGGCATAGATTTATTTCTCTAAAAGACAGGACACTAGAAACCAGGTAAGACTGAATTGCCCAGGAGAGGTTCAGGGAATCACAAGGAGAAATGTAACTGATTTTAACCCCTCTCCTGTTAGACTGACTTGTCCTCCTACAACAAGGTAAATTAGGTAAACATTTTGACTTTGAGTGCAGAAAACATGTACTTTTACATCCAGCTGCTGCCTTGGGACTAGTAATGTAGTAAATGACTGCCAAAACAGGCTTAAACTGTAGGAGTGCAGGACAGAGAAAAGGATCAGTAGACTATTTCTTTTTATTTTAAGGAATTTCATGAGCTGACTACATAAAGTATCTGGTTTAGTGAGTAAATATAAGAAGCATGCTACCATAATATTGGATGCAACCTGCAAATAAACATAATAACGATTTCTGAACATCATGCTGGCTTTACTGGAACTATTCCAGCCTTCGTCAGCCATACATACTCTCAGAATAACGTTACGTTAGGGGTTGACCTGGTTTAGGAGCACTCAGAATAGGGTTTTCTGACACTGCCTAGACTATAGCAATCACAGCAGGGGAAGAGGGGAAGCTGTGCCTATGGGAAGGAGTGGATGGGTCAGGTCACCCAAATACAGTATTCCCTCCTGTGACCCTCAGTATATAAGGGCCCCTAAGAAAAATGTTGCTCTGCTGGAAGAATTTCTCTTGGATTTTCATCATTACTTCCTGTGCTGCTACCTCCTGTTTTCACACTGTAAAGGAGCACCATTTGATGGAACAGGTTGTCTTCCTCTCCTTCCTCAGATGGAAGTGGTATGGCTCCTTTTCTGGGTTGTTTTATTTTTTTGGAATGTCATTGGGACTCTGGGCTTGGGCATTCCCACCTGCTGCTGAGTCCAGTCTAGAACTTTTTTTCTGCTCGGGACCTTCTTGTCATCTGGAAGACATGGGTCCTGTATTAATATTCTCTTGCGTCTCTGAGCATATTCAAATACTTATATATATTGCTATTGTTAGTTGTGGTGGGTTTTTTTCCATTAAATCAGGTCACATTTTTCCAACCTCAAAGTCTCTCTCCTTGGTCTCCCTGTTATTCTCCCTTGGGAGGTTGGTGGGGAATCACAGAGAGAATCTGTCAAAGTCTAGTGGCCAGCCCATTCTTAAACTTGACAGGGGTGAACACTGTTAACTGATCCTCACATATCAACACAGCAAGAGATGTGCTGGGTACACTGGAGCACACTTGAAGCCTTATGGAGATGAGCCAGGGGCTACTGAGGTAACAGCTAATTAGTTAATTGGTGACATCAAGACTGGAGGCAGCCTGGTCTGCAGTGATCATGCACTGGAGGAGTTCACAGTCCTGAGGGATATGAGTCCATTTCTAATATGCTCAGAAGTACTGGGTTTGTTTCAAACTGTGGTCTAATCCTTACCACAGTCTCACAGATATCACTCAGCAGATGCTCTTTTTAAAAGTTAAATGTGAAAGCAGCATGCATTTGGAAAACAATCATGGTTCAAGTTAGGCTTTATGCAAAAACATGGAACAGTTTAAAGTGAGAAATACAATTAATAGATTTTAATGATTACCTTAATTGTGAAAGTCAGAAAGGAGAGCAGCTCTGGTCACCCTGCAGTTTCCAGGTCTGGCTGATGAGCCTCTCCTGGTGACACATTCCTGACACTGTCCTCTACCTCTTCATTAAAGTCCTTCCAAGCATTGTCACAGGAATGCAGAGAAAGCCAACAGTAAATGACCTGATGTGGAACCAGGGAAGAAATCGGCACTGGATGTGCAAGGCAACATCAACGTTTCTGCAACAGCCATGCTACTAGAAAACACAAAGATTTAAGTCATATGCCTGGGTTTTTTTTCCTTTTCCCCTTCATATACCAATAGTTTACTTCATCTTCTCAGTATGCTTTCCTTGCTTTTTTTCTTCCCCCTACTCTTCCTTTTTTTATCATTTCACTGCCATAATTAGATTCACTTGAGAATAATTTTACTTTATACAACAGTATTAAGGACAGCTATTTCTTTTTTTATTGACTCCTTTTTTCCTCTCCTCCCCCTAAAAATTTGCTCTAATGACTTGTCCTAATTAAGTTTGAACTAATTCTTGATTATGTTCCCAGATTTTCTGTGGTGTGATCACTTAACCTGCAAACCATAATTGCAGGTTTGGTGCCCATGCAGACTGATTATTATAATTGGTACCTGCTACTGTTTTCATTATAGCTTTACATGCAAGGAAGCTAAGACAGTTCCATTTTAGGAAAAAAACAGGATACACTGTCCTAAAAGAACGATGTTTGTCTTCCAAATGCATATTACATTCATATAACGATTTTCACTTCTAAGAAGAGAATCTGCTGAGTGATATCTGGGCAAGCTCAGTAAGAATTAAACCACAATTTGAAACAAAACCAGTTCTTCTGAGCTTATTAGAAATGGACCAAAATTCAAACTAATATTTGTGGGGCCAAAATGAGTCCTTCTAGCTGAAAAATTGACCAAAGACATTTTCATGAGGCAGCTTTGCCTCACTTTTGCATTAATAAGTCTAGTCCTCTTCACTGAAAAGATGAGTGATGGACAGTACAGGTCTGCTTGCAGCAACTTAACTTCCTTGCAGCATTCCTTACATAATGAACAGAGCTGTTGGAGACTCGAGGTAATGATTTCATAGTAATGCCCTGCAATGCAGATAAAATCCCAAAATCAATAGATCTGAGTTTGCTCTAGGAAAGAAAAGATGAGGGGTGTCGTGGTTTGACCCTGGCCGGCAG
>NW_009729427.1:519-819 GCF_000703405.1 Apaloderma vittatum | reverse complement strand
TGTGCCAGGGTCTCACCACCCTCAGCATAAACCATTTCTTCCTTAGATCTAGTCCGAATCTCTCCTCTCCTTGTTTAAAACCATTAACCCTTGTCCTACCACTACAGGTCCTGATAAGGAGTCATAAAATCATAGAACAGTCAGGGTTGGAAGGGACCTTAAAGCTCATCCAGTTCCAACCCCCTGCCATGGGCAGGGACATCCCTGACTAGATCAGGCTGCCCAGAGCCCCATCCAGCCTGGCCTTAAAAACTTCCAGGGATGGGGCTTCCACCACCTCTCTGGGCAACCTGTGCCAGT
>NW_009729427.1:0-227 GCF_000703405.1 Apaloderma vittatum | reverse complement strand
AGAGGGGAAAAAGCCCCCCCCTCAACCTGCTGGCCCCACTTCTCTTGATGCAGCCCAGGATGCAATTGGCCTCCTGGGCTGCAGGCACGTGTATCCAGCTTTTCATCCCCCAACAGCCCCCCAAGTCCTCCTCGGCTGCTGCTCCCTCCAGTATCTGCCATCCCTGTCTTCGCCTTCTCTCCCCAGAAAGTCCCCAGGCTGCGACCTCAGCACAGGGATCCCGCACC
>NW_009729426.1:648-1566 GCF_000703405.1 Apaloderma vittatum | reverse complement strand
GGTGGGGAGCTCTGGGCTGGTTTGTCCTGGGCTTGGCTGAGGGGCTTGGAGGAGTGCCCCTGGGATGCTGGGCAGGGAAGGGAGTCACTGTCCTGTCCCCACAGCACGGCTGGGCAGGGAAAATGTTGGCAGTTTCTCCCTATTTTATAATTTTCCCTTCCCAAGCTCGGTTTTCCCTGGGGTCGAGGTGGCCAGGCTGGGGTGAGCTCCTGCTGGTGAAGCTGGCGAGGAGAGAGCAGGGGCAGAGGGTCCTGGACCACCGTACCTGCGTCCTCCTGCCTCTGCAGCTGCAGCAGAGCTTCAGACAAGGGGTCGGCGTCTCCTCCCCACCTTCATCCGCTGGTGCCACAACCCAGAGGCCCCTGCCATCGATGCCATCTCTGGGGACCCGGCTGGCACATGGCGTGGTGATGGCCTCGTCTTGCTGAAGGCCCGATCTGAGCTGGAGGACGGGCAGCCGTCAGCTTTGGAGGTGGTGCAGCATGGTTTGGGTTCAGTTGATGCTCCTCAGTTGTGTTTTTTACCCCTCACGTGTCTCTGTCCTGCGCACCCGGCTTCGGGCAGAAACACTTCCTCGCTTTGTGGTCTGGCTGCCTTGCCCAGAGCGTTAGTGAGGGTCGGCCTTCTCACCCCTTCTCGAGCCAGTCGGTTGCCAAGTCAAATCTGTGTTTATATTATAAACAAAAAACAAAGTTTTCCAAGTGAGATGACAGGCAAGAATCTCTTTCTTTTTTTATTAATAACCCTGAAAAGCCCGGCCCTGCTGCCACAACCAGCACACTTTGCGTCCAAAACACCCAAAAACCGAGCTGTCCTCCCAAGTGACCCGCCTGGCCGTGGGCGAAGCGCTGGCCCCTCGCTGGGGATGCAGGATGGAGCGCGGGGTTGCCGGTGCTGATCCCAGCTGCCCCAACTTTG
>NW_009729426.1:0-541 GCF_000703405.1 Apaloderma vittatum | reverse complement strand
CCCCTGCCGAGCTCCCCGGGGCTCTACCTGGAGGGTCAGTGGGGGGTGGTTGTCTCCAAGCCCCCAACATCGTGCGGGTCAGTCTGCAGGAAGCAAGTACTTCCAGCCCCAGCTTCTTCTTGGGGCACAGAGAAGGTTGCCTGATTCCACCTTGGTAGCGGGGGGCAATGATGAGCAACAGTCTCTTCTCGGCAGCATACAGCCCCCCTATCCCTTCGAGCCCTCCCGTCGGGCTGTCCTCTGCCACGTGGGTGCAAAACAAGCATTGCCAAGGAGTTGCACCTTGCTCTCGGGTTTAATTTCCTGTGGGGTTTTATT
Source organism: Apaloderma vittatum (assembly GCF_000703405.1). Classification (NCBI taxonomy): domain Eukaryota; kingdom Metazoa; phylum Chordata; class Aves; order Trogoniformes; family Trogonidae; genus Apaloderma; species Apaloderma vittatum. The sequence continues at coordinate 223 of NW_009729426.1, read as the reverse complement.
CTTGGAGATCATGTCCGCTGCCACGTTCTCTGGGGTTGTGTTTCCCACCGTGGGGAAGGAGCCCTCGTGGGTGGGTGAAGTTGGGGGGCTGGGTCAGTCCCCAGGCCTGGGGAGGGGAGCAGCTGGTCGGCCTCAAGGAGGGGTTTAGGGTTTACGGAAGGGACGCAGTGAAAACCTCTCCTCTCCTTTTGCCGCACCTTGGGCGACCCAGAAATGTGGGTGC
>NW_009729425.1:0-229 GCF_000703405.1 Apaloderma vittatum | reverse complement strand
CCATCTCCCACTGGATCTCCTCCTGCAGGGCTTCGGTCCGGGCGCTCAGCTCGTAGATCCGCTGGGTGTACTCCTCCAGGCTGGCCCGCAGGCTCCGAACCCGCTCCTGTCGCTCCCGCTCGCACTCCTTCTCCAGCCGGAGCTCGCTCTGCCAAAACTCCTCCTCGCCCAGCTCCGTCTCGTTCCTCCGCACCAGGTGCTCCAGGTAGAGGATCTCATCCTCCTGGCC
>NW_009729424.1:692-918 GCF_000703405.1 Apaloderma vittatum | reverse complement strand
CGGCTGACTCGCCAGCCCCCTCCTCCTTCAGCGCCCCATTCTGCGCCACCTCCATGCTGTGCAGCAGCGTCTCCAGCTTCTTGTTCTGGATGTTGATGTCCACGAAATACTTCTGGAGCCCTTTGTCCTTCTCCAGCAAGTTGTTCTTCACCGTATCGATGACCTGCTTCAGCTGCTTGATCTACTTGCGGGATTCCTTCAGCGCCAGCTGCGCCTACAACCGCTG
>NW_009729424.1:0-310 GCF_000703405.1 Apaloderma vittatum | reverse complement strand
GGATCACTGCTTGGGGACCCTCAGGACCAATGCTTGGGGACCCCCAGGAATGATGCTCAGGGACCCCCAGGATCAATGCTCGGGGACCCTCAGGACCAATGCTTGGGGACCCTCAGAAATGATGCTCAAGAACCCTCAGGACCAATGTTCAAGGACCCTCAGGAATGATGCTCAGGGACCCTCAGAAGCAATGCTCAGGGACCCTTGGGAGAAAAGCCCAGCCCACTCCCAGAGGGTCTGCAGAGCCCAGGGACCCCGAGGGCTGCGTGGGGCCAGGCGGGCGCCCTGGGCGGGTGCGTGGCAGCTGGCA
>NW_009729423.1:2389-2688 GCF_000703405.1 Apaloderma vittatum | reverse complement strand
TGGAGAATTATTGTGTTGTTTGAACACCCTATGGATAAGTGAAGACATGCTACAGGTGAGGAGAGAAATGCTGATAGGTTGGTAAAATAAGCCAGGTGTGTCCTGAGGTAAAAATGGAAGTGCTGAGACCTTGGACTGTGCTTGACCTCACTGCTCTCAGCTGTGTCTGGTGGCTTTTCAAGAAAATATGGAAGTGATCACCCTCCATTGCAGCAAGGGGAAAGCTCAGAGAAACTGGGAACGAGACAAAGGGACAGAGAAGTTCCCCTCCCTCTGCCCTAATCCCCAGACAATACTCT
>NW_009729423.1:0-1132 GCF_000703405.1 Apaloderma vittatum | reverse complement strand
TGTCAGTTCTGTACTCGGTGGTGCCTCCAGCAGTGAACCCCCTCATCTACAGCCTGAGGAACCAGGAGCTCAAGGATGCCCTCAGGAGACTGATCACTGGACATTTTTTCAGAAATAATAAAATGCTTGTTTTCCTCTGCATATAATTCATAGTGGAAGTCTGTCCAGGTTTGAGCTAATTAGAATCAACTCTTTTCAGGGATTTTCCTTTCCAGATAAGTCTCTCCAAAGAGGAGGCACTTTCTGAAGGGAAAACCGTGTCTGTGCAGATGGTGCCTGCTCCTGGAGGGAGGAATGCTGGTGTCTGCAGTCACTGCCAGGTCTGAGGATGCAAAGGGACTCTGGCTGGTCCTGACTCCTGGAGTGACCGAGGACACTGCTGCATGTCATGTGCTATACTGCGGATGCCAGGATTGAAAAGGGTCACAAGGAAGGTGAAGGTTGCACCTGCAGTTAAGAACAGAGAGGACGGTTGACCAACAACAGTGCTACATTCCACATACATCATCTTAAGGATAAAGCTGAGGGAAGAAGAGGGTTACACTCTCTTCCCCAGCAGACCACCCAGGCAGGACTCTGTCTGATCTCCTGCCTTTGATCCCAAACCCAAGATCTCGAATCCAACCTCTGTGCCCATTGCCCCTCTGCTACTGATGCTGGGGCTGCACCAGTGAGACCAGCTCTGCAGCACCAGTGTGCATTGATTTTGGGGGAGAGATCAGGTTCAATATCAGATTTATATATATTTGTATATTTTTTTTAATCTTTTTTCAGATAAAATTGTGCACAATGAAATCGTATTATTCCTTATTATCCTTCCCACTTCTAATTCATTGTCTACCTGTTGACTTTCTCCCATATATTGTGTAAAGAAGAATCATTTTCTCTGTGTATTTAAACAAAATAAAGGGCCATGCAACTTCTTGTTTGTCTGAGATCCTTCCCCTGAGACTTTTGTCAAGCTTCAGGGCAGTTCCTCTGTGCAGAGGTGGAGGGCAAAAGAGTCCTGGCACAGCAGCAGGGCCAGGGAGCACCAGCGCTTGGTGTCTGCAGAGCTGCTCTCCCAGCTCAGGGGCTGTGAGGAACAAGGGAAGGGGTGCTGGAATGGCCAGCTGGGCAAGCAAAGACATGG
>NW_009729422.1:1743-3289 GCF_000703405.1 Apaloderma vittatum | reverse complement strand
ACGGCAGAGGACTGAGCTAAGAAAGGACCTCATGGAACTTGGTGGCGTACAAGCGTATCGGCACGTGGGCAGTGCTCCCGTGACACTTTGCCTGAGAGCGGGAGGAACAAACTCCACCAGAATCCCTCTCCCACGCTGCCAAAGGGAGGAGGTGTGGTGGTATTGCTGGCAAGAGTGGCCTGAGGAAAAAACTCCACAGTCCGAGTCAATGTATTTTTATTAATAAGCTCATTTTAATGAAGCTCGTGTCACCACCAACGACGCTTTTTCTTTTTCTGGGCACCAAATTGGGCGGGTTCGCTTTGTGCCCCGCCACCAGTTCCGGCAACTTTGGCAGGGCAGCAGGGCTGGTTGGGCAGCTTGTTGAAATAACCAGGCTGCCTTCCCCACGAGTAAATTGCCTGTAAATATTTCCTTAATCCAGCCTGGGATTGGTTTTGCATTTGGTTGGTTTGATTCCTTTGTCTGCTTGGTTTTTTTCCTGTGGCTAGGAGGTAGGCTGGAGCATAGTGAGCTACCTGTTTGCATCTGAGAAAAGCCTCTGATCTTGGGACGTGCTTTGGCATATTCCAAGGATGCCCTGAACCCACGCTCTTGATCTGGCAGGTGACAGATCTGACTCTACTTTCAGCTTCACCATGAGTGGTTGGCCCACAGATTTTTGTGATGGTAACTGATTTGATTTACTGTCCAGTTCAGGGTTATCACGCCCTCTTAGTTCAGGGTTATCACCCATGACTGGTTCCGCTGGACAGAATTCCTGAATCTTTGGATTTCCAAAGTATTCTTTGTGGTCTGTACCGATTAAGATGTCATCTATGTATTGATAAATACAGACACCTGTTGGCACCTCTATGGTACCAAGGAGTTTGGCCAAGGCACTGTGGGTGAATGTTTGTATTGCAATCACCGTGTAAGCTATGCTCGGAACAGCAGCAGTTAATGGCCAAGTGTTACTGTTTCATTTCCTGTCATCAATGGTCAAGCGCCACTGTCCATCGAGTTCGCGGACTGGCCAGAGTGGCGAATTGTAGGGAGAGTGGGTGCGGCTTACAATCTGCCTTCTCTCAAGGTCACCAAGCAATTCAGTGATACCTTTTTTGGCCACGCTAGGCAGCAGGTCTTGGTGAACACAAGTGAGTTGAGAGTATGGCAGTGGGGAGGCAGTTGGTAAAGCTCCTACTTGCCTGGCTTCTATCTCCCTGCTTCCAAAACTCCACACCCTGCCATCAGGCAAACACCGGTGCCTGCCTGCTAGCACATCAAAACCTAAACTATTCCCCTTAAAAGGACTAAGAACCACTTCCACAGCGGCCGTTCTTTTTTCTCCAGGCAGCCAAAACTGAGGTCAGGCTAGCGGGCCCGTCACACCCGCTGTATTTATAGCTTTTCACGGCGGTTTGATTCCCAACTCCTTTGCCTGTTACTCATTTAAAACACTAGTCTGGGCTCCTGCATCAAATAAAACTAATTCGCCGTGGGCCTACAGGGATGTATATGTAAGCCCCTTTCTCAGCAGACCATTGGTAAGAATTCACTGCGCGGA
>NW_009729422.1:950-1704 GCF_000703405.1 Apaloderma vittatum | reverse complement strand
GCCAGCCGCTCCTCCCGCGGAGGCGTGAAGGGGTTCACTGCCCTCTTGCCGGGAGGAGAGGGAGCTGTTGCCCATGGGGCTTCCCAACTCCTCGCATCCCTTTCCAGCAGTTCCACCAGCTTGCGAATGTGCTCAGCAGCCTGCCCGTGCAGCAGGGCTTGGGGGAGACCCGCCGCCAGAGGCCTTTCCAGGGCCGCTCGGTCCCACCCCGGACTGGTTGGGGCGCTCCAGAGCTAACGCGTTGCGGGGGCTGGCTTGGGCTTGGCGGAGCGGCCTGTTCCCATCGGGCCCGCCGCCCCCAGGCTCAGCTCATTCCATCTCTCATCCCAGTCCCAACGTGACAAGATCGTGTAACAGCTCTGCCCAGCCGAGCACGTGGCCTGGGCCCTGCGAATTCTGCCCCTTCCTGTCTCTTCCTAGCTGGGGTTTCCACCCCGCAGTCCAGAGGAGCTCTCCGTCTTAATGAGAGGCCGCACGTTTCTTTCCTCCAGCTCCACTTCCCCCTCCCAGCTGCTTTCACTGCCATGTCCCCACATGTCTCCCTCCTAGGTCTCCGAATCGGTACTCGATATTAATTTCTGGACTTGGACCACGTTGAGGGGTCTTTTCGCTTGTGCCAGCATTAATTCAATTCTCTGTTCCAACAGACGTGTCCGCTCCCTTTCTCGCTTCAGTTCTGATCTTAAACTACGATTTTCTAGCTCTCAACCTCGAGGAGTCACCTTGGCTGGCATCCCCAACCCAGGGGTAAGCT
>NW_009729422.1:587-809 GCF_000703405.1 Apaloderma vittatum | reverse complement strand
TCCCCCCAGAGTGGTGGACTAGCCCCAAACTAGCCAGAAACTTGCAGCAGTTTCTCTGAAATCTGCCTGGCAACCGCTGTGGGGGGATGCATCCCAGACTTGGGGCATGCCCCTGCACCACAGTGACCTGTCCCTCAGATGTCTGCCTTAGGCCACCCCTGAGCCTGGCTTTGCAGTGGCAAGGGATGCATCTTAGCTCACAGAGAGGGAAAGGACAGAGTA
>NW_009729422.1:0-316 GCF_000703405.1 Apaloderma vittatum | reverse complement strand
GTTAGAGGGCTCCCCTGGTGAGAAAGGCCCGAGGGGCCGTGTGTTGATCCATGCGCTCCTCGAGGGGTGTTGCACATGGCCTGGCAAGAGTGGCTTGAGGAAAATACTCCACAGTACGAATCGTTAATGTATTTTTATTAAGAAGCTCATTTTAATGAAGCTCGTGTCACCACCACCAACAACATTTTGTCTTTTTCTGGGCACGTTCGCTTTTTGCCTTTGGAAGGCCCAGCTGGAGGCTGGAAGACGAGTCCGGGAGCGGGAGGTCTGGGTAGGCGTCAGGACGTTCTGCCTGGGGCTGTGGCTGGAGAGTGTC
>NW_009729421.1:1543-4268 GCF_000703405.1 Apaloderma vittatum | reverse complement strand
CGACACCGAGGGGGAGAAAAAAAAATAGAAATAGGTTTTCGACTTTATTTTTGGCCGCTTTTTGCTTATAAAAGTGCTGGGTCGCGTCTCTCAGAGGCAGCACCCATGGGGAGTGGTTTTCAATAGCAAAGGGTGTTCAGAAGGGCTGGGGGAAGCCCTGGTGAAAATTTGGGCTTGGTCTTCGCTTGGGAGGACTCAAAACGCACCGAACAGAAGGAATTTTCCTTTATTTTATCTTCTTCCACCCTGTTTTGGTGCCAGGCGAGGGACTTTTCATCCCTGCAAGTAAAGGCTGAGCCATCTCAGCCACGTTTCTTCTGCAGCAACAGGGCTTCCCCCTCCCCACATTCCCCGGTAAACCCCCTCTTCCACCCTCTCCACCCAGCTAGGGGTGGATTAACTTTCTGGGGGAAAAAAAAAACCAAAACAAAACCCAACAACTTAATTTTTTTCCTCTGTGCCCAAATAGAAACTTTTCCCACCCCCCTTCTCCCCGGCCCAAGCCACCAGGAGCTCAGGATTCTGGAGCCAAGAAGTGGATTTGCCACCCGAGGGGGCCTGGAGGAGGCTGACGGGGGTGTAATTATGTTAATTATTAATACTGTCATCCCGGAGGAAGATTTCCACCGGGGTGAGAGCAGTAAAACACCACTGGAGCAGAAGCTCTCTCCGACAAGAGGGATCAGCCTCGAGTTTGTATACGTTTCCATCCCAGAGAGCTGCTAATGGGCACTTTCTCCTGCAACTTTCACTTCTCCCTCCCTAAAAAAAGACTAAATCCCCACTTAATTTCCCCAATATAAGCCCAATGTTTTCTTTTCAACTTAACCCAGGGTTCAGCAATTATCCGGTGGGTCAGCGTAAGTCGTCTTTGTCCACGAAAAGTCAAGGAGAAATCTTAGCTCCTGGGTATTTATCACTTAAAATCATCCTCCAGCTGAGTCCTCTTCTTCTCGGCCCCCCCCTTGCATTCTGATAACCCCCCTCCCCAATTCAAATAAATATTTTAAACCTAAAAGAAAAGGCAGGGAAAAGGAGAAAACCCTCCCCAAGGCCAACAAACCAGGGGAGAGCCCAGATGTGGTCACATGAACCAGGGCGACCCAGCACACAAATAAAAACCGGCGGAATAAAACGCGTGTGAGGGTTTTATGGCTGAGCTCCGGCTCTGACAGGGGCTGGTGTGGTGGGGAACAGCAGGATGAGGTGGAAAGGAGAGAGGTGTAACTTGGCGACCGGCGGATTTTGATTTATTTTAAGGAAAACCTTTCGGAGGGAAAAAAAAAAGTTAAAAAAAAAAAGAAGAAAGGGAAAAAAGAAAAGGGAAAAAAAGAAAAAGAAAAAGAAAGGAAAAAAAAGAAAGAAGAAAGAAAAAAAGAAAAAGAAAGGAAAAGAGAAAAAATCAAGGAAAAAAAAAATAAAAAACATCGGAGGGGAAAGGGAAAAAAAAAGAAGAAAAGGGTTTTTTTTAAAAAAACAGCCCTACCAAGCAGCAAGTTTCACTCTTGCTGGGCTCCCTGCTCTGCCGAGTCCCGAGGAGTTCCCGGGATGAAACCCCAGTGCCAATTAAATTCTAAATAAAATATGAGATATTTCCAGCACAGAGAAACCTCGGCTCGGAGTGGGGCTTCGCTCAAACCAGATTATTTCTCTTTTTTTGGGGTTCCCTTCCCTCCTTTTTCCCTTTTGGCGAGGCAGAGAGGGGGCAGAGCGGGAGGTGAGAGGAACAAAAACCAACAATTTCTCCAGCATAAAAATGAAACATCAAATTAGTTTGCCTCTGGGCTTCATTTTTCCCCTTCTACATTATAACTAGTTATTGAACTCGCTAGAAGATCTAAAGGCCATTTGTGAGGAGAGAAATTTCAATGGAGTTCCCCCATCAATAACTCCTTGGCAGTGACCTATTGGATCAAGTCAAACAGTTGAGGTGAAATTCAGGTCACGCTGTCTAACCAATATTAAAATGCGCCCACTTTTTAAAAAGCCACTTTCAACGAGATTTGAAGAAAATTGAATTCCTGGGTGGGGTGAGAAAGGGAGGAGGGGGGGGGAAGGGAGAGAAGGAGAGATAGAGAAACTGGTTTTGCATATTGTATTTTATTTTATTTATTTTTTTTAAAGTTCTTCCGCAAACAAGAGGGATTCGTCTTCGACGCGTTAAAATGAAGGGATAAATATTTACATTATTAGTTTCTTTGAGACGAAAGAGGCTCCAAAGAAAAATGTGGAGGCTAGGACTTTGGGTGACAGGCTTTGCTTATTAAAGTCGTTTTAGGCCGATTCATTACTTTTACTGACAACAGATTTAAGGAAAAAAAATCAATTAAACATTTGCATATTTCTTTGCATAAATTAGACCTTGTCTATTTGCATTAGGAAGGGACAAAAAAAGGGGGATCAAAAAAAAAAAAGGTCTCCTTCGCACTCCCCACTTACGAGTAGTTGGGGGGGGGAACACACAAAAAAAGAAAATTTAATTAATTGCGCGCCATAGCGGCAAGGACAACCTAAGTATTGGGGAAAAAATAATTAAAAATATATATATATACATAGGATTTGAGTTCTCTTCGCCCTAATTGTGCAATAATCACCTCAAACTCGAGCCCGGGCTCAAACTCTCCAAACTGCTCCCCACCTCCCGAAGAAGAAGAGTTCACCCGCTGCCAGCTTTTTTTTTTTTTTTCCCTTCCCCCCACGTTCCCCCTCTTTCTTCCGTTTATTA
>NW_009729421.1:397-1517 GCF_000703405.1 Apaloderma vittatum | reverse complement strand
TTAGGTACTTCATTTTTTGCTGGAAAGCACAGATTGCTAATGGGCCGAGGTACAGGTTACCAAACGGTCAGTATGGTAATCGCCGCCACAATGAATCCGGAGAGACAATGCATACTTATTTTTCTTCAGTACTGTCAAAAAGGCGCTTTTGTACTTCAAAATGTCCCCGCGATGGGCACCACAGCTCTAGTTCGCAGCCCTCCTCTTAGGTAGGAAAAGGAAATTCAGCCCCCACATTAGTTTATTTATATTTTCACCCTTTTTTAATTTGATTTTTGCCTCAACTGAGGTGCTGCCTTTTGGTCTTTTCTTTTATTTCTTTCTTTTTTCTTTTTTTTTTTTTTTTGTCCCTCCCAAAGTGTTTCTCGCCACGGTTGGTGCTTGTTGGGGGACGAGGGATGGAGAGCGGTGGGAGGGCTGCTTTATAGACAAAAGAGCCAGATTCTTGTACAACTATTCTTCACACGTCCCCGCAGACTTATTTTACAGAGGGGGAAAAAAAAAAGGGGGGGGGGGAATTAAATAAATAAAAAATCCAAACACTTCAGCAAGAGGCACGGGGTCTAAACTCCCGTTAAAAGAAGGAGCGGGAAAACATTAATCCACAAGCAATAAAAAGGGTGGAAATAGGATTTTTTTCTAGGGGGGGGTCGTTTGTAAGAAATCGGGAGGTTTTTGTTGTTTTTTTTTACTGCACTTGTAAGAAATCCAGACACAGCTCCCCCCCACACACACACATCGGGGATAGAGGGAGCTGGGGGTGAGAGGACGGAGAAGCCAGTTCTCAAAAAATAGATATATTTGGGGAGGAATCGAGGGGTTGGGGAGTGCAGACCGTGCAAGTAAAGTTGTTTTTCCCCCCTTCCCGAGACAGCGAGAGAGTCTAGAGCCGCCAGTTTGTGACCTTCACGCCTGGAATTTTTTAATGCTTTGATTGCTGCCGTTTTGTTTCCTCCTTTATTCTCTTTTTTTCCTTCCCCCCCCCCTTTTTTTTTAAAAAAAAAAAATCTAGCATAGCCTTAAGAGAACTACCTGTGGATATTTATTTATTCTGCTGGTGCTTATTGAAAACCATATATTCAGAGGGGGGGGGAGGGGGAAAGGATGTGCGTAGGTAAAA
>NW_009729421.1:0-378 GCF_000703405.1 Apaloderma vittatum | reverse complement strand
ATTCAATATTCCCTCAGCCTTGGAATAAAGTTGTTGCATCAGTCTGAACTATAAATGTCAAAGCCCTGCATGAGTCTGAGGTGTTTGGGCAGAATGAAGTATTGCTGGAGAAAAGGAATTTATTGGATATATTTAAATCAATGTTTTGGGTTCCGGAATTCATTTCTATTCATGTTTGTTTTTTTTTTTCCTTCTCTCTTTTTCCCCCAACCTCGTAGCTCTCATCCCCATCCCCCTCCGTTCCTTCCCTATCCCCTAAACCTTTTTTTTTTCCTGGGAAGAGTAAGGATTTTACCTTATATAGGTACAGCTATAGGCGTCTCTAGCTGTAATCCTGGGATTTACAACTTTAGGAAGGAGCAGGGCCAGCAATTAGCG
>NW_009729420.1:2711-3998 GCF_000703405.1 Apaloderma vittatum | reverse complement strand
CCACAACGTCCCCAGCCTCTTCACCCTCCCCCTCGTGCCCTGTCCATCCCCACCTTCGGTAAGGCCCACGGTGCCAATGGGTGGGTGGCTGAAGACAACAGTGGGGATGTTAGAGTAGTCCAGCCGGGAGTCCTGCTTGCCCTCGAAGAGCCTGTGGGCCAGCTTTCTGGCAGCCGCGATGGCCACTGCAGGGAAGGATGGAGAGCCTGAGCCATGTCACGACACCGAGGGGCTGGGAAGGGGGGCACGGCCACAGTACCTGGGGTGAGGAGGGCTCTCCCACAGACATCTCCGACAGCATAGATCCCTCTCCTGGTGGTGTTCTGGTACTCGTCCACCACCACGTGGCCGTTGTCGTCCACCTGCACGCCCTGACATGGGCAAGAGGAGCCACCTCAGCACACATCCCAGGAGGGATGGGACAGGCAATGCCCATGGGGGACCTGTGCTGGCGGCTGCCTTGTTCCCAGCTGGGGGGAGGCATGGTGGGAATGGCAGACTCCAGAGATCCGTGGGACTCCCTGAACACCCATGGGACACCTGGAGACCTGTGGGACTCCCGGGCACCCTTGGACAGGCTCAGAAGGCATGTACTGCCGTCTCACCACTTGGTCCAGGCACAGGCCCTCGGTGTTTGGCTTCCGCCCCACCGCCCACAGCAGGCAGTCAACATCCCGGATCACTCCCTCCACTGGCTTGTGGCCGGGCACCGAGGAGGTCACCGTCACATCCAGCAGCCCACTATGAGACTTGGTGACTGTCTTGACCTGCAGGAAACAATAAAAGCCATAGAAGGGAGAAGATGCTGATGGCTTTTGTCTTGCAACAGGTGACAGTGGCCGCACTGGAGGATCAGGGATGCCACCAAAGCCGTGGCTTGGTGGGCAGTGCCCAAAGCACCAGTTGTCCCCTGGCTCTACTTGTTTAGGAGGGATGGGACAAGCTGCGGGGCTGCTCTGCATGCCCATACCTTTGAGTGCTTCCAGACATCCACCCCGGTGTTCTCTAGCTCCTGGGTACAGTTTGAGCTGATCATGGAGTCAAAAGTCCTCAGGACCTGGGCAGAGACCCACCAGCCCCATCAGATAAGGGTCTGCAGGTGAAAGCACCACGTGGAAGCCCCCTCCACCAGCATTTCCTTTTGCCCTTGACTCGTCCGGATTCAGAGAGCTTTGGGGCACTTGTAGTTACTGATAAAATTCTCCTCTATTTGTTTCCTCCTTTCTTTTTTTCTTTCTTCAAGCTGCAACTTGAAATACATTTCAAGGAAACACGTGCGGCGGCACA
>NW_009729420.1:2052-2654 GCF_000703405.1 Apaloderma vittatum | reverse complement strand
TCTTCTCCTCGCCCTGTCTGCCTGCCCCAGTGCCTCCTTACACCCAACAGCCTGACACCACCATCCTCTGCATCCGCCCTCCTAAGCCTGTGCCAGATTGGACACTCCTTTACCAGGTCGTGGGAGCTGTTGCCCAAAACACCCAGCTGGGCTGGGACATGGCTGCTGGGCTGGGGACAGCTGGTGGCACTACCTTGTCATAACGGATCAGCAGGGATGATTTGGAGCCCAGGGTGGAAAGGATCCCCGCGATTTCTACCGCGATGTAGCCGGCACCGACAATAACGCTGCGCCTGCGGAGAAGCGATGATGCCGCGTGCCGGCGCGCCGTGCCGCCGGCAGTGGCGTCTGGGGAGAGGGGGTGACCCTCGCTTTACCTGGGCAGCTCCTCCAGATCGAAGAAGCCATCGCTGGTCATCCCCAGGCTGGCACCTGTAAAGCAGAGCCCCTTTCGCACCCCTTTGCTTCCTACCTCTGCCTCCCCAAACCTGCTTTGTTTTGGCGGACCTCTCTCCCGGGCAGCCTGAGCAATTTCGTTCAGGCTCACCGGGAATTTTGCTGTCAGGAGGGAGGGCCGGTCGTCCGCCCGTGGCTATAAGGCC
>NW_009729420.1:0-1990 GCF_000703405.1 Apaloderma vittatum | reverse complement strand
ACGAATGATGTCAATGCGAGCCTTAGGGAAGCAACAGTTGCATGATTAAGACCAGGAGGAGGTGCAAGTGCTAGATAACAAAGCCAGGGCTTCCACAGTTAGGGGGTATCTGCTAAAGCTGGAAAAGGGGCCAAAAATGAGGCAGAGCCCGCTTCCCTGCTCGGCTTGTGGGATAAACACATCCTCACCTTGTTTAGGTTATTCTCATAGATCTCGTTCAGGCGCCTCACGTAAGCATCGCGCTTCTCTTTAATTGTTCTGGAACAGAGTGGGAGCTTTACTGTCACGGTGAGTGAATGAACCTACACAGCTCAGCGAAAAACCATTCCACCCCTTCGGTACGTGGCACTCACGCCACAAAATCAAACAGCCCCGAGCTACCCAGCAGGCAGCCTTCGCCGCCAACTCGAGTGTTTTGTGCCTGCCTTCCCTGTATCCACCTTTTCCAGAGTCTCTTCCCAGAGCTGGTTTGCTACCCCTCCTTTCCAAAATTCAGGAGGAATCCCCGACACATTGACTTTCATCCACGGGGAGCCTCAAAGCGGGCAGGGATCCCTTTTTGGGTGGACGATAAGCCTGTGCGCTGGGGAGATGGTCATTTCCTACCGTCTCTTTTCCATATTTACCTCCAGTTGAACGTGACACCGGGCGTTTCGAAGCCATAGTCGGCGTGATCGTGGATGAACTCCGCGTGGACCGCCGCGTTCCACATCACCTGCCCGCAACAAACCGCACATTTTAGGGGGAAAAAAAACCCAACAAACCCTTGCCACGCTTCCTGACGCTCTCCCTCTACCTGGAGCAGCCCATGGCTCACGGCATCCCAATGGCTCATCACGCTCCCAGCCTCTTTCCTCCCTGCTTCTTCCTTCCCTCCCCACACCCCGTGCCAGCACCTCCCCGCAATTTCGCAGACACCCATGCCGGACCCAACCCACGGCCGAGGCGAGGTGGGAGCCGGTGGCGAAAGCGCCCTTACCTTCTTTGGCACGCACCCAACATTGACCTAGGAGGGAAGGAAAAGTTTCACCATTAAAGGCTTTATTGTATCTTTTGTTTTATCAGGTACCGAATCCGATCTTTTCTACCCAGGAAAACAAAGGCAGGATTATGGGATTCTGGTAAAAGAGGGCTGTAAGCACCTCTGGCGCCTCAAGGTCTTGTGGTTTGTCTGTTTTCCTTCACTTCCTTGAAGGAGAATACAGGAGGTGCACCGCCTTCAAATACAGGAGTGGTTTTTTCCATCGATAATTTAAAAGATATTTACTAGGAGAAGGGTGTTAGCTGTGCCTTCCCCACACTTGTGGTCGTAGTACGGCAACTCTTTCAGGGGAAATGCACTTAAAGCGTAAAACTAGAGTCTCTCCCTGGCTTGTTTGAGGAACAAGTTTGGGTTTTTTCCTTTCTTGTTACCGTTCTGCTTTGCTGCCCTTCACCGGTAACCGAGTGAGCAGCTGTGCTGAGCAGAACCAGCACTCGCCAGCAACCTGTTACCGGCCTGAAAACAAGGAGAGAAAGAAAAAAAACACCAAAAAAACCACAGGGGAGGAAGGAATATCAGAGCCAACCTTCTTTCCTGCAACTCAGCGTGACAAGGCAGGTCGTTGCGCAACTCCTGGATGGAACTTCTGTCCCCTCCGGCTTCACCCGGCCGCAGGACCCAGAACAATCCCTTCTCGCCAGCAACCTGTTACCGGCCTGAAAACAAGGAGAGAAAGAAAAAAAACACCAAAAAAACCACAGGGGAGGAAGGAATATCAGAGCCAACCTTCTTTCCTGCAACTCAGCGTGACAAGGCAGGTCGTTGCGCAACTCCTGGATGGAACTTCTGTCCCCTCCGGCTTCACCCGGCCGCAGGACCCAGAACAATCCCTTGGGGAAACCAGGATCCCCTCTCGGGGGGACCGGGACGAACCCCAGGGGAGCCGGGACCAGCCCGGTGGAGACTGGGACGGATCTCGAGGGAGCCGGGACCAGCTCGATGGGGACT
>NW_009729419.1:9936-10340 GCF_000703405.1 Apaloderma vittatum | reverse complement strand
TATTTCAACCTCGGGTCTTTTTTAAAATACGTTCATTAAAGGGAGCTCAGTTGCCCTTTCCCTGGCGAGGCTGGAACACTGACAGCCTGTTCGCCCGCATGTCTGTAATTAAACTCAGTCTTTAGGTGAATACAACAATGTGACTGCACAGAATAATTCCTGGAGATCCTGACGCCGAGGAGGAGTGTGGCCTGTGAGCAGCCCATTCACGCCTGGCCTTCTATAAATACTTTACTATGTGGCACTAAGAAAACTTCAAGCCCTTCCCCCTCCCCCCTCCTTTTTTTTATTTTTATTAGCGCTACATAATATAGTAATTGTGTGACTAGAAGGTCTCCCCTGTGCCTGCCTGGGTTCACGGGTCTGGGTGTGACCTCGTGCTGCACCAGGGCTTGTCACCCTCG
>NW_009729419.1:7642-9905 GCF_000703405.1 Apaloderma vittatum | reverse complement strand
GGTGGACCCTCGGCACCCTCCAGCCCGGAGCTGGGAGGATGCGGTGGAGATGCTCTGCCAAGCCAAAAAGTTTCACACCCCTAAAATTCTTCCCAGTTGTGTCCCTTGCTGGGAGTGGTGCTTGGCTGATACATGTCCTGGGCGCTGTGTCTCTGGAGGGAGATGCAGATGGGCAGAAGGAGGAAGGATGGGTCTGGGGGAGCGTCCCTAGATCCCCATGGCCCTCAGCGTGGCTGCTCCTCAGGTCCCAGCCTGGGAGCTCTCTGGCCTGGGGTCCTTGGGAAGCTGTTCCCCAGGTTCCATCATGCCCAAGGACAGGGAAAAGGTGTTCCCCAAGTGCGGTCACATCCCACCTGCCATTCCTGTGTGGCCTCGGCGCTGTGTCCTGCCCTCCACTCCCCTGGAGCCTGCCGGTGGCATGGCTGGAAGGATGTTTGGGCACCTCCAGCTCTGGGGAATCCTCCCTCTAGCTCTGTAACCTTCATCTGTGATGTTTTTTAAACCATTATTGGCCCATGCGGATGACCCAGACAGCCTGGGCTGCCCCTTGTCCAGTTCTGCTCAACAGTGGGGTGTGCCACCGCAGGCAGCAGCCTTCAGCTTGATCCTGGTGCTTCATGACCACATGTACCTGGCACGGTACAGGTACACGGTCACAGAGCAGTCAGCTCCCAGCTTGCCTGCCTCTTGCTCCCAGTGTTTCGGGACCTGAGGGTTGCAGAGAGAGCAGGGTTCCCATTCTGTTTCCTCAGGGTGCTGGAGAGCTGGAACACAGACCTGGGGACAGGCATGCTACCCTGGCCCTACCCATGGTCCTGGCAGAGCTGAAGATATTGCTGCATTTGCGTGGCCAAGAGTGATAGATCTTTGTGCCTCATCGATCTTCCTGAAGACCAAAATGGGCATTAATATTTATGATCCCACTCAGCCTCATCCTATTCATGTCTTATCCCTAAATTGCGTTGACCCCTGCATGTTTTTCACCTGCTTGGCAGCCTGGTGCCCAGGAAGGTGGCACCATGCAGAGGTGGAGATGCCAACCCACCACCGGTGAGGGCTGGGCAAGGATCATAGTTGCTTGTGCAGGATGAGCTGTGGGGATGTGAGGACAGGCTCTCCCTGGCTGCTGCCCCGTTCTGTGGCCATCCAGTTGAGCTTGGAGCTGAGCAGACCCAGGGGTAACGCCTAGAAACAGGGACCCTCCGGTTTCCCTGCTCTTCCCTGCAGCCCAGCATGGTCTCCAGCCCCTGCATCCCTGTCCCTGCCTGCCCCTCCTCGCCCCCAAAAGCTGCCCAATGCCTCTCAAATCCCTTGGGCAGGGTCTGAGCCTGGTGAAGCACAGCAGAGTGCCAGGAGGGTCTCAGGTACCTCTCGGCAAGGTTCCATCACGTCCCCTCCTTCCCTCAGTCTCTCTTTGTCCCTTTCTGACTGTTTTGCTGCTGATGTCTCCCTACGTGGGCATATAACTGTCCTGCTTCCTGGATTTATTTCATACGACAACCCAAATTTCCCCCAGCACTAGGGGCTTGGAGCCCAAAGATTACAGGCTAGAGGCATTTGCATCCTCATCACTGCCACGTTACTAGGAAATGAGTGCCCTGGGTGTCAAAGTGGAGGAGGTGGCCAAGAGTCTCTGAGCTGTCCCCGCAGCCCCCAGGACACCTCAGCGCTGTCATCCCTCCCCAGCGCTATGAGCTGACCTTGCACCCCAGATGCATCAAACCTAGCCCTGCATCCATCCTGTGCAGGGCTGTGACCTCTCCTGGTTTTCATGCCCGCAGGTAGAATGGGACAGGGTGAGCAGAGCAGGGGATGCAGCCAGGACTGGTCCCCTACACTCACCTGGCGGGGTGCAGCTCATTGCTGGCAGGTTTCAGGACATGCCATGTGCTGGCATGTGACAGGGATGCAGCAGATGGCACCCTGTCTCCGGTCAGCGGCCACCTGATGTCCTGCTGCTCCTGTCACTGCATCCCTGCATTCCAGGCGCTGCATCCCTACATCCCGGGCACAGCATCTCTGTGTCCTGCGCACTGCATCGCTGCAGCCCTGCTGTTGCGTTTCTGCAGCTCAGCTCACCTTCAAGCTACCTCAGGTTCAGGTGTGTCCCTGGGGTCTCCCTGCAGCTAGGTCGCCCTGCCCGCAGCGAGGATTTGGGCACCCCCAGCCCTGTGCAGGGGTCTGTCCCATGCTGCCCCACGGAGAGGTGCTTCCATCCCAGAGATTTTCTGTGGGTGCAGGTCTCAGCAGAGCTGCACAGCGG
>NW_009729419.1:7094-7548 GCF_000703405.1 Apaloderma vittatum | reverse complement strand
GTGGTTTTTCGTCTGGGCGGGCGCCGCCCTGCCCCAATTCCCCGCGTGCTCCTAATTTCATAGTTCCATATATCCATATATATTCATATAGCATTTGATACAGGTTTTATGGGCATTTCCATACATTTTACAGACACAGTCATTACAGAGCCGGGTTTCACCTGAGAAACCTCAGGGGAGCAGAGCACTGAATTGCCTTAGTCTTGGCCCCAGAACAAGGCTCTCTTCTCTCCCTTGCCGGGGCTGCCGCTATCAGTGCTGCAGAGGGCAGGGGGACGGCGGGGGGCTGGTGGTGACTGCCGAAAGCCAGGATGGTGCCTGCAGCTTCATCCGTCCTGCTCCTTGCAGCCTCATCCTTGCAAACCCCAGGGCTGTCACTGCTGCCCCTTGCTCCCTCCCCAGCTGGATGCCATTGGTGGGGGGCTGCTCTGGGGTGGGCGCTTTGGTGGAGCCG
>NW_009729419.1:6595-7062 GCF_000703405.1 Apaloderma vittatum | reverse complement strand
TCTGGCCTATTTGCCCACCTGTTGGGCTGTGCCTCTGGGTGGTCACAGGGACTGCAAGTTCTCGGTTGTGGTGCAAAGGGTGATGCGGGGCAGTGACACTGCTGCATAAGGCTCTGGAGCATCTCAGTGGTGGTAGGGGCGGTCAGGGCAAGCAAGGCAGCCAGGTAGAAAGCGGATCCAGGTGCATGCAGCTCTCCACACGTTTTGGCATGCTGCGGAGGCTGACAGCACTGCAGTAACACCTGGCGCTTCTCAGGGGCCGAGTGTGTTCCCAGCACAAGGGGAGAAGACTCAGACTCTGTTTAAAAAGAAGCCAGGTGATACATGCCTTCATCACCACTGTGGTCAGACTCTGGAGCAGCCTGAAGTGCAAACCTAGAGCATCCCCATGACATCATGCCCAGGTGCTGGGCTGCTGAGCAGGGAAGGATGGACTGGGGCAAGTGGCTGCAGGGATGGATGAGCCC
>NW_009729419.1:1291-6559 GCF_000703405.1 Apaloderma vittatum | reverse complement strand
CGGCCCCTGCCTCCACTTAAGGTTCCCGGTTGTCCTGGCCCCACCGTGGACTAACAGGCCGAGGAATTTTCCACCCTATGTGTGAAGACCCATTTGTAGGGCAAATGCCTGTACCCACCCAGCACTGCCATGGGGATTGCTCCTCACTGATGGCATGGCTGTGGCATCATCCGACCCAGCCCTGCATGCAAACAGCACGCTGGCTTGGCTATTAATAGCAGCTCCCCCCTCCCCTTTTGAAGGCTGGTGGGAGCCCAGGGTACATCCCACCGTGTTTTCTTGAACAGGTCCTGAAAGCAGGAACCATCTGTGGCTTCCCCGGCCAGCGTGTCTCTCCCTGGCCTCCAGCGTGTGCTATTTTCTGTGCTGTTTACTGTTCTTCTGCGGGCTGTCAGGTTTCCGCGCTGGGGAAATCATTGAGTCCACATGGAGGGGCTACGGGAAGGGGAGGATGGAGGAGCACAGACATGGCCTTTATCACAGCCTAGGGGATGTGTGGCTCATAAATCCGACCCAGGCAGATAGAGGATAAATCATCCCGGCTTGGGCACTGGTGGTTACCCATGGTTAGAAATTAACTTTATGTTGGATGGGTCCCAGGTTGTGGGATGGGAAAGGAGGCTGTTTCGGGCAGCATGCCTCCTGTCCGGCCGGCCTGGAGCCGGGCTGCAGGCAAGCAAGCGGGTGCTCGATGGCCTGGCCCAGGCAGGCAGGGCTGGCGGGCACAATTAAAGCCAGAGCTGATGAAGGAAATGGCCTGGGGTGGATGCTGTGGCTGAACCTGTACTGCAGGCAGTGATGTCCTGGCACTCACACCAACCTGGCTGGGCTTTGGGGTTTCCATGACTGGCTGTTGGCCCATTTTTTTTTGCTGTCCTTGGGCTGTGGGCGTGCTGGGCAGTGGGAGACACTGCTCCGCAAGGGAGAGGGTGGGGGTCTGGGGTGCCAGGGAAGGTGTCAGGGTGTGCGTGCAGGGCAGGAGGATGGATGTGCTCACTGCAGACTGTCCTGTCCCCCTACAGCTGCAACCCAAGGCTTGGCAGAGCTGCGAGTCCCATCCTGGTGTTGTGGGGACATGCAGGCTGGGGCAGTCTCTGGTGCCAGCTTGGTGCCTCTGAGGGTGGGAGGAGGCAGTGAAGCCCACAGGCCCCTGTTTTACTTCCCCTCTCCAGCTGCAGCATCCTTCTAGTCTCAATTTCCCTTTCTCCTGTCCCAGGCACTCCCTCCACAGCTCCATGAGCATCCCAAAACCCTGCCCTGTGTAGGGCCAGGACCTTTTGTGGGGCTTTTAGATGTATGACTGCAGCAACCTCTTCTCCACCTGCTCAGGCCAAGTGCCCACAGCCGGGACTGTGCCACCCTTGGGTGTCCCACAGCACCCACTGAGTGGGGAGAAGGAGCAGGGCTGGTGGGGATGCCCCTCCTGCAGTGGGTCTCCAGGCAGCTGGCTCAGCTCAGCTCACTCCTGACCCACTGTCTAATAGCTCCCCAGCTTTCCTTTCTAACGAGGCTCTAATTGGAAGCCGGTTGTGCTTCCCTTCCCCTCTCCTCAGAGCTCTCCAGTCCCAGTGCTGCAGGGCGATTAAGCTGAGGTTTTGGGGTTTTTTTTAATATGGCAGAATTATTTTGGAAGGGCTAGGATCGTTACATGACGGACTTCTTGAAAAACCCCAGGCTTCGCCTTTCAGACGAGGCCTTTTCAAGTGGTTTTGCACAGTACACGTCTCTGGGCAGCGACCGTCTCGAACAGTTACTGTTAATTATAGATGCCTCTTTCCCGCTCGCCCATTACTCAAAGGATTTTTGTGTGTTTTAACAGTGTTTTACATCAGCCTGAATAAGACTCTATTCAGTATTTCCGAGCTGAAACTTGGGCATCCCCTGCTGTATGTGTCGCATTCTCCTCCTCGCATCCCGGGGGCCAGGCACTGGGCAGCCAGCACGGGCACAAGCCTTCCTCCACTCACTGCTCTGGGTTCCTGCTGCATGTGCACCCACTTTGCACCCTCTCCTGGCTACATGTGGCCTTGGGTTTGCACGCTGAGCTCCTCAGGGCCGTCTCCTAAATCCACCCTCCATCACCCCTCTTGCACGCTGAGCATCACTGCCCACTGGTGCACGCTCAGCCGGACCCTGTCCCTGCTGCTTTCTCATCCACTTTGGCCAAGCACTGAGGGGTGGTGACAGCCCAGGGCACGCGGGCCCTCTCCTGGTCTCCTCAGGATGCACAGGGTCCTATCCTCTCCTGCTGAGCCCTGGGCTGGTGTGTTCCCCTTACATTAACACGGCGGTGTCTCCCCCGTGCCCCATGTAGCTGGGATTGTTCCCTGCATCCTTTGTGCTGCGTTTATCAACGCTGATTTCATGCCTCCTTCGTTGCCTGGCTATTCAACAGCACTTTGTTGCACTCAGCAGTTTTTCCAACTGCCCCAAAGAGTTTAATATCATTGAGAAAGGCTTCCTATGCTACCTTATTTGTACCTCTGCCTGCAAAAACCACCCTTTATTCCAACTTTCCTCTTGCGCTTCACCCTAGGTGTAGGCTAGAGCTTGCCACTTCTCCCATAACAGCTGAGCTGGTTTAGCCATCCTTGGGGAAACACCTTGCCCTAAGTATTTTCCCAATCCCCACTGCGTACCTGGCCCCTTCTGAGATCTCTGGTGGGTTTGTGAGGGGTGATTTCCCTGGTCAGAGCGGTGATGCACTTTCTCTTCACATCATTTCTGTCACTAGGTCCTTTCTGACCCCTCAGGCTGCTGATGTTTCTGCAGTTCCTTAAGCCTTCTCAGATGAAAAACTGAGCCCTGAGCTCTAGGTTTGGAGTTTGGCAATGGATGCTTCTGCCAGACAGTGAGGTTATGGTCAGTGCAGAGGTTTGGAAGGGTTGAAGAATGAGGGGAAGCTTCAGGACTGCTCTGCTGGGCCAATTTCACAAGCCCAGAAAGGACAAGAGCTTCCTCTGGGTGCTCCAGGGCTCTCTGTGAGCTGCTGGCTGCTCCTCCTGAGAAACCACGAGTTGGGGGGGAAAGTAGATCCAGCTCATCCTCATGCTCAGCATCCATCCTCCTTCAGGCTGGAGGGGGGCACTTTGGGGAGGGGAGGAAAAAGCTGGGGGAGCACAGTGGCATTGTGTGGGGGGAGCCCCATTTGGGGAGCAAGGGGGATGCATCTCATTTGGGCACCTCCGCAGCCCTCAGCTCCTCCAGCTCCAGCATATAGGGCAC
Source organism: Apaloderma vittatum (assembly GCF_000703405.1). Classification (NCBI taxonomy): domain Eukaryota; kingdom Metazoa; phylum Chordata; class Aves; order Trogoniformes; family Trogonidae; genus Apaloderma; species Apaloderma vittatum. Next base: position 3,334 of record NW_009729419.1, on the reverse strand, counting down.
TGTGGTCAATCCCATTTATAAAGCTGGTAAATATATCGACAGAGTTTGTGTCCCCTCCAAAGGTCAATATTTGTGCAGAGTTTAATTTTAACTTAACAAGCAGTTGTTTGCAGAGGCTGCCCTGTTTGTGTGTGTGTGTGTGTGTATGTGCACGTGTGCTTCCCCATCGATCGGCGTTGACGGGGAGGCGTGCGAGTGGCTCCTGTGTGTGCACCGACCCACCGGGGTACATGGGGGGTTGGCACAGCTCCCCACTCTTGGAGATGCTCCGAATGCAGTAGCAGCACTTTGTGGTCCAGAGGACAAGGACCAGGGTCTGTGGCTGAGTCTATAAATGCAACCCACAGACCTCTCCGGGAGGTGACAGCGGGCAAAATGTGCCCCGTGAGGCTCCCAATAGGAACTGATGGGGTTGGTGGCTTTCCCCAGCCTGTTCTGACCGGTGCCCTGGGCTTGTTACAGGCAGTGGCTGCGGTTGTGCAGCTCCCGGCCTTGCCCCTCCTGAACCCCTGTGGCTTTTGTGGCTCTTACCCAGGCACTGGAACAGGCTGCCCAGGGAGGTAGTTGAGTCACCATCCCTGGAGGGGTTTAAGAGAAGGGTAGATGTTGCGTTGAAGGACATGGTTTAATGGTGTTGATAGGGCTAGGAAAAGGTGAGACTCGATGATCTTGAGGGTCTCTTCCAGCCGAAACTGTTCTATGGGTCTCTGTTTCTGGCTACGTGCATCTCCAGGTTGTGCCCATCGTTTCAGCGCTGGCTTTGCAAAGGGCTTGGAGGACTCAGTGCTGGCCCCTGTGCACAGCTGCTCCGAAAACAACCGTGGTGTTTCTTCCAGGGCTTTTCCAGTATAAAACCCATGGGGTTTTATCCCCCTCTCACCCAGCCGTGCAAAGCAAACCTGCATCCCACACACCTGCAACACCTCACTGAGGCTGGTGGCTTCTCTTTGAGAGGACTAGAGTTGAAGTGCCCCTGTGCTGGCAGGGAAGAGGGGAATGTCCAGTCTGCGTTCAGCCACTCGAGGCTTTTGTTCCTGCTACTTCCAAAGCTCTTCTAGCTGAAACCTTGAGTTGTGCTTCACCTCAGCACTGGCCACGTTTTTCCAGCTGGGCTGGGGCACAGGTTGTGCATCTCACCCACCCCATAGCATTTCACCCCTTGGGACAGATTCCCATGATATATACCATCATCCCAGGGCAGGATGGAACACCAGGTCAGGTCTGATGCTCTCCCCCAGACCCCCTTGCCAAGGGCACGGAGGGTGGGGTGGGTTGTCTGTGGGGAAATGGGAGAATAAGTGGGCACAGCCTTGGCTGCCAGAGTTTTCTCAGTTTCCTACTTCAGGGATGGCAGCTGGGGGGCAGGAAGGGGGGGACACAGCCAGGGAGAGGCGGGAGGGCCAGGACAGAGCCCGCCATCCCCGCAGGGTGGCCGCTGGGACTCCGTGTTTTGTATCCTGCCTTGTGGGCACTGAGGTTTGGTTTCCTTCTCTCTGCTCTTTTCCTCTTCCTCGCCAGGCCCCAGGGCTGCCGACCCGACCTCAAAGGGAAAAGTGGGCTGCGAGGGACAGCAGTGGGGACGGGCAGGGGTAAACACAGGGCTGGGGCTGGCCAGGCGGTGGGTGATGGAGGTGAGGTCATGCCGTGACGTCAGCCCTGTGGCTTTGGGGACAGCCGTGGTTAAGCTGCTCAAGGAGGTGCGGCTGGTTTCCTGCGGGCCCGCTTGCTGCCGGTGCCCGTCTAACTTATAAACTTTAATGGCCAGTTTAAAAGGTTCCTGCCATGGGCACCTTGTTGCCAGTTTTAGGTTTTTAATTTGGAAACTTTCCCCTCTGTGGTCAGGGGAGGAAGGACTTTGGTCCGCTTGGGGCCAGTCATCAGGACACATGGGTGCCAAAGAGACAGTCCAGAAGGGCTTTGTTCCCGTCATTGATGTTGGGGCAGGGTCGGCCACGTCAGTGATGACGAGGGCAGTGGGACTTGCACCGTGCCTGGGGCAGACGGGCTGGAGGAGTCCCCCGGTCCCCTCCTGCTGCCCACACA
>NW_009729419.1:415-1240 GCF_000703405.1 Apaloderma vittatum | reverse complement strand
CCACCTGCTCCAGATTGGCATGGTCCTACCCCCCTGCTCTGGTGGTCACCACAGCTCTGGAGCAGCATCCTCACCCCTCAGCCCTTGGAGAGATCCCAGGAGCCCCTGCACCTCTGTTTAGGGGGTGAAGAGGCATGGGGCTGCAGCCACACTTGCCCCCCAGAGGCCCAGGTCCTTGTCCTAGCCGTCACAGTGTGACCTGGTCCTCTCCCACCACGGGGTTGCAAGCAGCGGGTGTCTGTGCTACAGAGACACTTGGAGGGATCTGGCTTGTCCCCTGCCCTGTGATCGCTGACGGCTGTGACCCACCCCAGCCACATCACGGGGGATGCCAGCATCCCTCCCCACGGCTTGCTCTTGCCACATTGCAGTTGGCAGAGCTGAAGTTGGATGCAGAGCTGTGCCTGCATGTGCTCTTTGGCAGGAGAAGAGGATGCGGGGCCAGTGCTTCAGGAGATGCTGAGGACGTGGCACTGCTGCCCTTTCTCATTGCTCAACTTCCCTGAAGCCCTCCAGCAGCCCTTGCAAGGTGTGTTTTGGCAAAATCATGTTTTACTAGTAAAAGCTCAGCACTCCTCTGCCTGCAGTGACTCAAGAGGCCCTTGCAAAATGCTGGGCACTGGGACATGGGGCCATGGCCTGACACCCTCCCGTGCAACAAGGAAACCAGCCTACAAACTTGAGAGGAGTCTCCCCACAGCCTTTCCACCCAGCCCTTCCTTTGCATCTGGAGAGAGCAGGGACATGTCCCTTCAGCCTGTCCACAGCCACCTGGAGTTACTGATGATGAGTCTCCAAGGAGTGACCACGCCTCGGCTGGATCTC
>NW_009729419.1:0-392 GCF_000703405.1 Apaloderma vittatum | reverse complement strand
CTCCAAGGAGTGCCCCCGCCTCGGCTGGATCTCTCCTTGCATCCAAGCTGATGTCCTGGGGCTGCTCTATACGTTCCTGCTGTATGTGCTCGTTGTCCAAGGGTGCTGCATGCAGGCTGGACCCTGCTGTGGAGGCTGGTGTGGCTGGCTGGATCCTAAACTCAGCTAGGACAGCCCACCCTAGACCATCTTAGCTATCTAGGACCTTTCACAGACCCCACTGGGGGTCCAGGGAGCTGCACAGCAGAGAAGACAGCTGGCTTGACAGAAATCTGCACCCCAGGGGTGAACTCCCCCAGGGTGGGCACTCGGAGCACTATAAATAGCGTGTGGAGCCTGAGGAGCCTAGGAGTGGCACTGGTTTACCAGCACTCTCATACCATGGCTTTCAA
>NW_009729418.1:0-1696 GCF_000703405.1 Apaloderma vittatum | reverse complement strand
CTCGGCCGGCCTGTCCGCGGGGGGAGCAGGGAAAGTGGCGTTTCCAGCACAGACCAGACAAGGCAACAAAATCTTTGGTATCAGACGTGATTTTCAAATCACAAAAATTGAAAACTCAAGTGAGGTAGCCTTTATTCTCGGGTTCTCACTAGAAATGTCTTTGCATCCTTGAGGGCCTGTAGCATTTACTCTTTTTTTTTCCTTCTCTTTTCCTTTTTTTTTTCCTTTTTTTTTAAATTCCTTTTCCTTTTTTTCCCCTATTTTATTTTTTTTTTCCAGTGTGTTTTTTCACTTCCCAAACCAAGGCCCCCTTCCTGGCTTTTCAGCCCTTGAACACTACTCGATGGGGTTTCAGGAATCCCCCCACCATCATCACCACATCACGACAAGACAAGAAGAAACAACGTTAGAAGGGGAGAGAGGGGGGAAAAAAAATCAGTGGTGGGGAGCGAGGTCCTGGGAGGGGGGAGGATGAGATTCTCTTCGCCGTTAACTTTGTGGGGTGCGGTTGGCAAAATACGCTGCGGCAGCTGCCCCTTCCCTCTCTCCATCCCTCCATCCCACCCTCTCTTTCCAGCGATAATTTGGTTTAGTTTGGTGTGATCGTGTCCAGTCCGACACCCCCCAACCCCTCCACGTACCCCAGGAGCTCTTTGGTTAAAGACGTCCTCCAACCCCGCCGGCAACACCGGTCAGGGCTTCATGTGCAGGGGTATTTTTTCCTTTCTTTCTTTCATTCTTTTGTCCTTTCTTTCCTCTTTTTTTCTTTTTTAATTCCCTTTTCTTTTCGGGGTCGGGCTTTTTTTTATGAACACATACGCTTCTTTTTTTTTTTTTTGTCTCTTTTCCTTCTTTTCCTTTTTTTTTCAACAAGGTGCCTTCCTGTTACGCAACAGATCGCTCTCAAAGTAAAGTGAATCGAAGAAACCATAGCGCTAGAACACAGATGGTACTATTTTACCCGCATAAATTTAATAGTGTCCCTTTTTTTTTCTTTTCTTTTCTTTTTTTGGGTTTTTTTTTCTTTTTTTGGTTGATGGATTTGGAGGATTTTCTTTGTTTTTTCCCCAAGTGGTGAGGGAAGGAGGGGGAACTTGCCTCCCTCTCCATCCCCAAGCCTCTCCCAGCCCTTCCCTGTCCCCTGCGGCACCTCCTGCTCCCCCCGAGGACAGCCCAGGCTGCCGAGGAGCCCGCGGGGCGGCTGGGACAAGGGCTGATTGTAAGGGTTTGGCCTCGTGATTGCTTTTTTATATGGCACAAGTCACCATCGAGAGCTCGGAGGAAACGATCGTTTTGAAGCTAGTACCATTGCTCCAGAAATTCACGTTTTAAGGCAGGTTGTTAATTGGCACAAAAAAAAATAATAATAATAAAAAAAAAATCTGGCGTCTTTTTGGTAAGTTGCCGGCGTTGAGCTTGTTTGGTTGTGGTTTCTGTTGTTATTCCTTTTTTTTTTGGGGTTGTTGTCTGGGTTTGTTGGGTTTTTTTTCCCTTTCGATCTCATTGGGGAGTTTTCCCCCTTTTCACACCCAGGGCTGGATTTCGCCACCAGATCCCTCGGATTTTTCTTTGCCCACCGTACAACGGCGTTAGTTCCCAGGGGGAAATTTTTGTTGTCATCAGGTTTTTGGTTTCATCATTTCTTTGGTAACAGAGATTGAAGAGGGGGTTCGGGAAGGGGGCAACAGTGTGTGTC
>NW_009729417.1:32365-44094 GCF_000703405.1 Apaloderma vittatum | reverse complement strand
AATAAAATAAAATAAAATAAAATAAAATAGCGGAGCTCCCTCTGTCTATCATAGCCTGCTGGGTAAGGGCGTGTAGGTGTGTGAAGCTGTAAGGCAGCCTGTGCTTTGGACAGGTCACACTTGCTGCTACCCCAGGTGGGCAGCTCAGCACGTAAAACAAAACCTGTCACAAGCCAGAGATGAGTGACGCTTCTAAATACTCTTGCTTTTGTAGTGCTATCCCAACCACCAGCTATACCTCCGCTAAAATACACTTTTTATTGATTTCTCAAGTTGGCAATTATATATAACTGCAACCACCACAAGGCTCCTACAGTGAAAATTCTATCTTAATTGATGACTTTAATTATTATATCTGTTGACCAAGGGGAACCATGTCTAAAGCAGAAATTTCTCATTCCAATTTCAAGAAGGAGCATGTGATGAGGGAAACAGTCGCTTTACATAGTTTAAAATTCTCTCATACCAATTGTTCCACTTGTTCAGCTCTAGTGGAAGTTTCAAATAGGTGCCATACTCATGGATTTGGTTCATAGGGATTTCAGACACATATTGTGTGAAACCATTTAGACAGATTCAATCCTTTTTTTTCTTTTAATCATTTGGAGTGCTTGCATAAAAACTCACACAAAAAAACCCCTCAAGCAATGACTTACAGTAAAAATGCTCAGGATATGTGTCAATGACTGTAGAATGGGTAGCATTAGAATTTGTTAAAAGCCATTTGGCTCTAAGTAAGACTTCTGATTAAGAAATACTTCCTATTCTCTAAAACTTTTGGGGTATTTTCAGTGGGAAAATTTGAAAGGTTGTCATCCACTGCACCTGACTCCATCTGACTACAGAAGGGGTATTTTGTCATTCCCGTGGATGTTACAATTTGTTCAGCTGCATGTATAAAAGGTGAGAGTCTTTGTTTAGCCAAAGCTTGTTTAGATTTCAGCATTTTTGTTCTGTGTCAGCTGCTTTGACCACAGGCAGCAGAGGCCAGTTCCTCAAAAGGTGCCATGCAGAATTTGTTAATACATCAGTTTTATCAAGGAACTTGCCAATGACTGAGGCAGAAACACTGGAGGATAGATTACACAATTTTCTCAAGATTACAAATTAATTCAGTATCACAGAATAGAATAGAGGCTTCCTAACTTCAATTACAAACGCTATGAGGTGGTCTATTTCTAATTACTTTTTAGTTGGTGTATTCAAAGGGCAGTTTCTAAATTCTAAACAATGAAGGGTCTCCCAAATTCCAGCTAAATATTTTGTCCCACTCAGGGCACATAACTGCCTTCTAATTATCCACCCTGTTTCTTGGTATAATATGACACTCAAATTCTTTTCAGTTTCAAGCACCCTGTTTTCTGATTGTTGATTTTTTTCCCACATATTAGTACTTCAAATGCAAGAGGCTTATAGTAAAAGTTAAAATTTACACCCTGATTTATAATACATCTTACTTCAATTCTAATGTTAGTAAGAATGGCAATACACAAATAGCAACACGAGCATCATGGATGTAAATAGTACATAACTTTGCATAAAAATCTGTTATTTATTATTGTCCAAAAACTCCCACACATTAAAGTATTTCTTAGCCTAACTGTCCCTACAGAGAACACTTATAGAAAAAGCTTAGTTTCTAACTAAGAATGATATGTTACTTTTGTTTTGTGCAAGTACTGTATCTAATACTGTGGCTGTTTAGATCTTAGGTCATGGAAGGAAGAGAAAAGAAGATATTAACATATCAATGAAACACTCTCCTCAGGAGCCATGGAGTGGGAACAATATTTGCATCTACAGTTTGTTAACAGCACGGACAAAACTGCTAGTGAAAATTCTCAAATTAGGGTTTAATGTGATGGTGTCTGTTTTCAAAAGAGAAACAAAAAACCACCACAAACCCCATGTGCTCAGAAGTGGTTTGTTCTGTGTAAATATCACCATAAATCACCAGTGAAGACCCGAACCCCTTTTGGTGAGGTAGAGAATAAACTCCTATAATAACAAATTAATCCAGAACTGCCTTGTCACAGTCTTCTTGGGCTCCCAACTAGGAAAATTACACAGCTAATCAAAAGTATAATTGCTTGAGATACAGTAAATCCATGTAATTTATCTGAAGAAATAACTGCTTCATACAGGTAGGAAAATCACCATATCAAATAAGACCTCATTAAGCAACTTCTTCCTAATGTTGGGATATTCAAGGATCTTGCAGAACATCCCATCAATAGCAGATTTGTTTTCTAATCCACATCTGGTAATAGTGTCTTATGCCTTGAAGCCTGAGAAGCTATAATTTCTTTTCTTGCTCTGTCTAATGTACCTATGGCTATTTCTGATACACATCTAACTCTTTTTTTGACTTCGGGAACATCTTGTGATAATGAGTTCCATGGAATATTCGTGTTGCACTGCAAAAAGTATTTCCTTTAGCCATTTTAAATATGTCACTCATCTCTTAGCCACCTTTATTTATGAAGTACTTTTTCCTGAAATAAGATTGAACACAGTATTCCTGATGACATCACACTGTTAACATTTTATATTTTATTTTCTATCACACTTCTCATACAGTCTAATATTTTAAAAAAGAAATTGAAATCCTGACTGAATGCTGAATAAAGGCCCCATTAAGCAGTCCTCAGTAATGCTTAGGTCTTTTTTCACACTTGTAGAGCTCACTGGAAAAAATATACCTTTTCTTTGTCAATGGAATTGTTAGTGTATTTACTAACCTTAGTTATATTTAAGGACATTATTAGAATTAAACAAATATCAAAACATCAGAATTGTTCCACAAAAGAGAAGTGTTTTCTAGAGCACCCCATCAGCTTATCCCCATCTTCCTAAATTTCATCCTCTTCTTAGGACTAAAAAGCAGCAAAATTTGAAAGTAGTTCAGCATTTCTGAAATTATGGCGACATATTTAGGAAAATATGGAATTAGAGGATTATACATTACCATTTTTTTTTCTGAAATCCCTTAACAGGGTGATTTTATGTAGTGCCAAGAACTTAGCTAAAATTTTAACTTTCAAAGTATGAGTTCATACTCAATTTTCAAAGTGATGAGCACTATCAGAGTCTACAAAATCCACTATAGACTATAGCACTTCATAAAAATCAGTTCCCATGTTGCTTATTTAATTCATTTTTAAAAGATTTTCTTTGCTTTAGTCCACTAACAACTAATTAAACTGCCTTCAGATTAAGAGGCTGAGCCAAGAATTACAGGATATACCACATGCTTTCTCAAGGCAAATATTTACAGTTGTTTGTTGGGTTTATGTCTTTGACATCTATCTTCTACACATAGGCCATTAAAAAATGCAACATCACAAAAATCACCACATGACATTATGTGAAAGATTTGCTTTTTGAAAAGCAAGATGTATTCAACGCCAGCTTGCAAATTGTTTTGCAGATGCTATTTCTATAATGCTGGCATGGCTTCTTTTAGCAAGGGGGGTTGGTGGTGGTGGGGAGAGAGAAACATAAAAGACTTAGATCAAAGATTCTTTTTTGGTAGGCAAAGGCTTCTGGCTTCTTTTTCCTAATAGAAAAAGTTTGTGATATCAGAGGAGACCGCACATCAAGCAGGGTTATGCAGCCCAGCTTTAGCATTCTCTTTATTCATGCTTTGTGCTTGCTGCAGCTTCCTTGTCACTGTGTTGGTGTTTCATGGGGGCCTCTGCAGGATTTAGAGAACACAGGCAGAAAATTCCATAGAAATAAAGACTTCTAGTATTTTGTTTATCATTGCTGCTAAACTAACCCTATGACTGACTGTCCTCAAGGAGGATAATCCAGTGAGAGGGTCCAATGGCTTCTTGATGCTTTCAGTGATCAGAGCGCCATTATGCCTAATGGTGGCGTGGCAAACGCATCCCTGTGCAGGAGAAAGCAAGCTCTTTAGAGCTCTGCCTGCCTTTTTGAAAATCACATGCACCTCTGACTTTGACAGAAGTCAATAATGGCTTGCTCCTTTGGAAGAATCTGACAGTTATGCCAATAGGAATTTAAGGTAAAAACACCTATGTACAGCATGGGGCTGTCCAGAGCACTGCTCATTGCCTCAGTTCTGCAGCCATTCGGGCTTAGGATAAAGCTCCTGTTTTCTCAGTGGGCAATGCTGAGTGTCCACGTGTCTGACTGAAGCAGAGACCAAACACTTTTCCTGGCAAGCTGCAGATATGCAGTGTGACCAGACCGGGCAGTTCCCAGGGGCCCTGCGTTGACTCCTGCCATGGGACTGCAGACTGGCTGAAGGCAGAGTCCCACCGAATGTGGATAACGCGGCGTATGTGCCTCTTCCAGCCAGCTCAGCAAATTGAGTTTGTCAAGTTACTAAATATATTAAAGTATAGACTTCAAAAGCCCCTGATTGGAAGACAGCAACAATGAAGGATGCCATGCAAACAAGTAATCTAACACTGTAGACCTGTTTGAGAGCTGCAAGAAGTGTAGTGAAGATTTTTCTCTCCCTCGCCCCCACGGTTTTCAGGAAAAAGGTCTTTGAACTTCTTTATCTGAGCACTTATATTTTTATTACAGGAAATTAAGAGGCTGAATGATGTGTGATTCAACTGTAGATCCCTGGACATGAAATGAAGCCGTAATAAAACATTTTAATATGAAATCAAAACCATAAGCTTGACTCTCTCCTACTTCTGACCTCTGCTCCATGCAGGGGCACATACATAGCGGGAGCCAACAATTGCTCCTTTGCTGTATTTCACCAATAGGTCTTTAGACAGGTTATGTACTGCTTTAAATTATAATACTGGCCATGGAGTTTCTAAGAGCAGATCTCTGTTGCTCAACAGAAGACAACCCAGGGATGCCTGGCCAGTGTTATGCCCATGACAAGGTAGGATACTAGTGTGATTCTCCATTAGCACATCCTGCATGTGCACTCACATGCCTGACTGATCTTGAAACTCGAGCCTGTGAGTCCCACTCCACTAACTTACTTTGCCTCCTCCTACCACAGTAAGATGAGACGCTGAGAAGGGCCGAGATAAGAGATTTTGGTCTATCCTTCCAAAGGATAAAATCAAGAAATGGGATTAGGCAAGAGAAGGTTGCTTCAAAGAAGAACATGCATGTATTCCACTACTTAGGAAGAACAAATCCAGGCACTTGGTGTCATGCTGCTGCTAGCTGAGCTGGTGGAGAATAACAAGTCAAAGAAATCAAGCTAATGCTCTAATCAAGTACAGCTAAAATCTGTAATGTCCAATAAAAGACAATCAGCATAGCTGGAAGAGTGCCAAACAACTGAACAATGCAAATTTAGTTTTCCAGGGAGGGCCCCTCATACTGAACTAAAAAAAAATCAACAAAGACTGCAGCCTGACGTTACAGCTAAACCAGTCCAATGGCTCACCCCAACGCAAGTTCCCTTCCCCTGTGCCAGCTTCTCTGACCACAGTGATCTCATTCAGGGAGCTAAATCAGCCAAATACTAAACAATTTTTTCCTGACATTCAGGTTCCATGTAATGACAAATTCTCAGTGCCAACATAGGAAAGTGGCAAGAATATACATCTGTGCACAGATGAGGAAGACCTCATGATTAGATTGGGTAGGCTTTGCTGTTAACGGTAAGACAAAGAGGAGAACCAAACTATCCTGCCTGTACTCCATCCAGGAAACTGAGCTAGGATTTGCCACAGAACAGGCCACAGCATGTATGAAACAGCACAACAAATTTACACAAACTGCTTTGAATTTGTAATTAAATTTCAGTTGTAAATGTGAATAACTAACAGTAGAAGCAAAACCTAATGTCTGGACTCCCGGAACAGTTCTCCAGAGGGTCATTTACTTCTGGCTTCCTGGGCTATCTGACCTCCAAGGGAGTCTATGGAGTCACAATAATGTTTAAATAGCAATCTGCTTCCACAGGACAGTGTTCCTCTTGGTCTTTGGAAGACTGAACAAGCCACTCCAAGAGTTCTCTGGCAAATTAATCAGGTGTACTTTTGCAAACTGGATCTCATTTATTCATTAATTAAGATTAGTGGAAACACAGAGGAACTCATGTGATGGCAGGGGGTTAGACTAGACAGCCTATTCAAGTCTCTTCTAATTTGAATTATCCTACTGTCCTATGATCCCATGAGAGTGATATTTTTTCCCCTTCCTTTGTTCATAATAGCTACTTTGGATAGAAACTATTCACGTATGATCCTGGAGAAAACAGCACTTCCATGCTCTTCATGCAAGTCAATGAAACATACAGCGGTGAGCCTGGGGGAAAACAAAAACCAGGGATTTTCTTCAGATAGCTTTTACTAGGCATAGCTAGCTAAATAGGGCACCTAGCTCATGCTCCTCACTCTGCGGAGGACCTCCCTCATTCTGCCCTTCATATCAAAGTTCTGCACAAAGATCTGGTCCATATTGATGTACTGGATCTTTAGGGCAGTCCCTTCCTTATTTCTTTAATAAAATGGAAATAACAAGGGTAACAGGAATACCAGTGTTAAGCCAGTTTCAAGTTACCTATATTGAAGAGACAGAAAATAATAGTTCAAAATACCCAGGACAAAAGCTACTGCCTGGCACTTGAAATAGTCACCTGGCCCCAGGAGTGTAAATACATGAGGCAATGACACGAAGAGGGACAACTGTCCCTTATGCAAAAGTCTGTACTTCAGCTCACATGGTATGTAAGTGTCCATGGTATGTAAAGTGTCCATTACTAACACTATGAGCCTTCGTTACTCAGAGAAGCAATACCACCAGACTTGTCAAACCTGAGCGGCAGAGGCAGGCTGTACCCTCACCCTGGGTGGGAGGGACTGCAGGGTGTGGGAAAACAGCTGAGAGATTGATTAGCACCAAGAGGTGATACCAAAGAGGGCAGAAACAAGACATGGAGAAGTGATACAGAAACAGAGACAAGGAAACAGAGGAGAAAACAAAACAAAACAAAAACCAAACAACACAACCTGAACAAAACCCAAAGGTTAAGGTTCTTTTTCCGTTACTCAAATCTGAAGTGAAAGGTTTGTTCTCGTTCTGTGTGGTCTTTGCCTTCTTTTACACTCATGCCATCACATATGCTGTCCAGAGCGCTCCAATTTATGGCCAGAAGCTGTGAGGGTACGAACGACAGGAGGACAGGGACTGTTGGTTTTGAGGCAGCACCTGCAACAGTGTGCTCCTGGTTTGTGACCAACAAGTAAAAGAAGACACATCTATTGAAAGAGCTGATACTACAGCATCTTTGCCACTGCTTCAGAATTAATTCATCCACCTGTAGTGTTTGGCTTTCCGTTTGCATTTAAAAGGATGTGAAATATACAGTAACGAAACAGTACTAGAACAAATAAGGCCAAGGAGATAACCAAAAGAGGAAGTGAAAGGCTTAAAAAATAAAAATAAGAATGAGACATAGCATTTGTCTCTGACAATATTTGCTGATATGTCCAAATTGAAATGTCATATGGAAATGGTGCAACTTTTGTCTTAGATATAAATCAACTTATCTGTCAAATGCTTTCCTCTTATCCTGAGTATCCCACATGTGAATGAAGCCAAGGACTTCTGAGGAGGGTAACCTGCTGTCAGCTTTCCAGGCATAATGCCATGAAGCAAAAGCTTCCATGCTATGGGGAATCTTGGAACAGTTTTCATTTCCATTACAAATTAGAGATAAAGGAAATTTTCAGAGTTTTGTCATGAAACCTAATAAATTCCCAATCAGCAAGCTGTGCTAGAAATGCTCTTCCCAACCATCTAACCAAGGAGCTCCCAAATATAGCTCACTTAGTTATTTTCTCTGAAGGCCATACCCATGTTGGACCACAAGAGCAGGAGCATGTAATGCTATTCTCATTTGCATGCCTGAAACACACCTCCTTCCCAAACTTCTCTCACACAGCAGAGAAAACAATGGCAGCTATTGAACCAGAAGTACTATGATGCCAGCTCCCATCTCCACTGGGGACAAGATAGCAGGATACATGACTTCCTCCGTGTACCGCTTCGAAGTGGCTCATGTAGCACTAGTAGATTTGGGCTTGTGTTTAGAAATTCACAGTTTAGTTCACAACTTAAGCCATGTAGCCCCTAGAAGCCCTGAACTTCATTGATCAGAGCCGTAAGAGATCCCCAAAACTTTCACAATTCAGATAAATGACTACTGAAGAAAATCCAGATGCCAAACAGAAAGTGAAAGTCAGATGACAATCAGGAATAGGAACCAGTCTTCCACAACTCTCAGACCCCCCATATTTTCTAGATCATACGGCCTGTGCGTCCAGTTTGCATGGACCCATCACTACGTTACCTTGGAGCATCTATAAGCTGCCATCAAATATACATAGATTCAGCCAGACTTTGGTGCAATGTGAGCAGTTTGTCAGGTATTAGTATGAGTTAATTTATTTGGTAGTTGAACTCTTCAAAGTTTGGGGAATGCTTCTCAATCCATCACCGAAACGTCTCCTCAATCCATACTGCATATTTGAAGCCTCTGCCTGAGTTGCTGGGGTTATCAGAAGTCCATTGACCTTTTCTAAGCACCTCTAAATCTATCATCAAAACTCAAGAACAGAACAATAATGATTATGACAGTTGTAACATAGAAATGTCTTTCTTAATTTTCATGGATACATGCAAAACACATGGTATTTTTATTTAAAAATACATTCTAAGACAGAGCTGATAGGGCTCTTGTCCTGCTTGCTAGTTTTATTTAGAAATGCAGCACCTAAACCTGAACACTTTCTGATACAGGCTTAATGAAGTGACAGTATCACAATAGCCAGGAAGCGTAAAGTGTATCAGTCAGGAAGGGAAAGGATTTTTACCTAAATAGCATGCAACAAATGGAATTAATTTTGCTAAACACTTTAAAAAAAAGCTATCACCTTACATGTCAATGAAGGGACATTCTGGCAATGTCCAAACTGTCCTGTCACTTCAAGTAACACAAGAAATTACCATAAACATTTTTACACTTCAGAAAGGACAAAAGCTTTGTTCCTCTTTAAAAAAAAAAAAGCCAAAACACAAACCAAAGCAAAATGCAAAAAAAAAAAAAATCACAAAAGAAACTAAAGACACAATATTTTTAGAAGTGCCTAGTTCTTCTCAAAATAAATGCAGGCTAAAGCTCAACAATGCCCCTTTCACCAAATGTCACTTTGTAGGCTTTTATAATTAAAAAGAATAATTTTAAAAGTAGAACATCCTTTGCTGATCTTTTCACAGTCTTTTCAGTTATACTGTATAAACATCCTAAATGAATCTCTTGTATTACCCATCATCTTTATTTAGGAAGCTTTTCTGAGGTTATTTCTAGGAAAAAGAAACTAGGAAATTACATTTGCTGTTGTTTCAGTACTGGGTTTGGTGTTTTTTTATCTTCTTCTAATGTGGTCATCCAGAAATGGCTGGGATGTACAGGAGCAACCCAATGCTCAAAAGAATAAAGTTCAAAAATAATTTTATAATAGACTTAAAAAAATGCAAGCCTGGTAATTTTTCCTAATTCCTTCTGCCACAAAATAGAAATGCTTTCTGGTTCATTGAGCAAATTGGTGGGTCTGAATTCCAGAAATTCAGATATCCTCACAAAGGCAGCATTATGACCGAACAGGTTACGTGTTTAGAATTCTGGCTGCCTGCCACTTTGTTAATAAATACAAGTGTTGAATTCAGCTGGATTTAAAGATTGTGTTCTTTGCTTGAGCAAGTCTGAAAGTGCCAGAGTTGTAAAATTATCGTTGTAGCTTGTGCTTTGAAACTCAGAGACATCATTGCAGATAAAAACTGTCTCTGATCCTGCAAAGAGAATCAGATGGGCAGGTCTCACGCTGAGCCCAGCTGACTTCAGTGACCTGAACCAGTGGTTTGCTGCATGAAACTATAAACAGATTGCGCAATCTGTAACAAATTAAACACCCAGATAAACTACAAAACGTAGTGGATTTTAATTTTTTTAATCCTAATTTTAGAAGACAACATAAGAAAAAAATCATAGCTAAAATTGGTTCTGGGTTCTCTGTGCTCTGCTTTGTTAAAAAGAATTTAATTTTCTTCAGTAAAATGGATTATATTCCATCATCAACAAAGCAATCAGCTAGAACTTCAGTAAAACTCTCCTAAAAGTTTTTTTGTTTTTTTTTGTCTATTTGTTTATTTTAGTTAAAGTAGTTGATTGTTTGCTTTAAAAAAAATTCTTCTGTGTCTTAATTACACAGGATAACTTTTCTATTTTATTTGATACAGCTGCAATTATCAGAGATGAACAATTCCAGGGAAATTACTTATTTTCCTATCTGCTCTGGTTCACCAAAAAAAATCAGAATTACTCAAAATACACATTATTCAAAATTAGTCAGTAAGTACTATTTGCAATTAATGGTTAATAACTAGACAGCTTTTTTTTTTCCCCCACTGTGCAGAATTACCAGATCCATTTTACAGATTAAAACTTGAGGCACAGAAAGGCATCTAACCCTGCACAAAATCAGCAGCAAATACCATCTGCCTGTCGAAGCACTAGACTACACCAGCTGAGAATTCCCAAAGTTTTTGCAGGTAACCGCCCAGGCACATTTACTTAAGGATAGCCATACTTGGATTTTATGCATGCAGGTACACATAGGTACATATCTATGCCAACACTCAAGCTTTATCAATACCACTTTCTACATATGCAAGGCTGTTAACAACTCAAACTTTGTTTTTAATTTGTTGTTTTTAAACAAGCATAAGCGCCAAGGAACTGCCATCGCTTAAGTAGCCTAGAGGCAATTCCTTCTTCACTTTACATCTAAGTTTTTCCAAGCACTTTATACTCCCTTCTCCTCTTTCTAAAAATTTGAGACTGCACTGGTATTAGCAAGAAAGAGAAATTTTGGCCCCTCCTTCCTCCAATTCTGGTGCAGCTAGAGACTCGGACTTGAGTGAAAGCCTTGTTTCATGAGAAAACAATTATTTGATTTCAAATGACTCAAATAAGAATTCTGTTCTGAATGGCTTCAGGGAACACTGTTCATAAAATCCTCTTGTTATTAGCAAAGATAGTTTATTATTGGTGTCATGCAATTAAAACAATAAAATCTGGAGTTTCGCTGTCTGCAAGAGAAACCTATGGCTTTTTTATCAGGTGCTGAATGCTCTGACCTCTGGATTAAAACTTGTTCAGCCCAGTATAGCTCTCTGTAAAAAGGTGAACTGAATCTTTAAAATCTGTAGTGGCAAGATGCAGACAGGCACCTAGTGCAAAATTAAAAAAAATCCTACTTTTCCTCACCCTTGATTACATATTATAAGGAAGAGTTACTGAGCATCTTCTAGGAGATTGTGTTGAAAACTCTTGTGCTGAATGGACCCAGTAGCAAGGATGCTAGCCTAATCTCTTTCTCTCTTTTCTTTCTTTAAAAGTATCTGTAAACTTCGCAGTGCCTTGATTCCTAGCACCCATGACCCAGCTGTGCCCCAGCACCGTCCCAGAACAGGCAGAGTTTGTCAGAGTAGAAGGAAAGGTTTCCTCCTGGGCTGGAACTGAGTTTAGAGCAGGAGCGAAAGCACAGTTTGGATTCTGTGTTACAGGGACAGCTCAAGCCATTATTAACATCTCAGAGGTTCCTTGCAGCCACTGGAGGATTTAATTGCAGCAGCCTAATGAAACACTGCCCCTCGCTTCTTCTGCGGGTCGGGATGCGGGTCTGGATGCGGGGGCCGGAGGAAGGGACAGC